>NC_082644.1:112998460-113230960 GCF_028023285.1 Balaenoptera ricei | reverse complement strand
TAAATCTGCATCCTGCTGGGTTATATTTGGTAATTCAAATGACCCTAATGATAACAATAACAATAATAGCAACTTGCATATATTAAGAATTTACTATGTGCTAGTCACCATTCTGAGTGCTTTGCATGCAATGATTAATTTACTTCTCACAGCAGCCCTGTGAAGAGTTATTACAGTAATCCCCAGTTTGAGAGGTGAGGAGACTGAGGCCCAGCAAAGTTAAATAATTTGCCTTAGGTCGCACAGCTAGGAGGTGGGGAGTCAGCATGTGAGCCCGGGCAATCCAGCTGCAGACGGCGTTCCTAATCTCTGCGTTATGCTTGCATGAGGTGTGAGGGCTCCCAAAGGTCTCCTACTTGTTATTGTGAGGTTAGTTCTCAGCCAGTTTTTAAGCGGCTCCATGTTTTCCCCAAGGGGTTGGCCGAAGAGGTAGGGATCATTCCTTTTGCCCTGAGGTTTTCATAAAGTCTTTTTGCCAGTGGAATATTTGTAGCTGAAGCCATTTAGGAGACAGTGAGGTGCTTAGGGATAGAGTGCTGCTGTTCTACTGATGACACAATGTTTTATGTTCTTTGGTCTTAAAGGTACAGGCTCTGTTTCCTCAGGCCCAAATGATTGAGGGAAATGTGTGAGAGTAAGCTGATTGCAGTTTAATCTTGGAAGGATCGAGGTAATTTGTACAGCCTGGTAAGTATTTAGACTCGACTAGGAGGAAGGGTGTTGCTTGTAGAAAAAGCAGAAAAATATTAAAGTGTATTTTGTGTGCAAAACAAAGGGTCTTTCTGTGAAATCAGTAATGTCTAGGTGATTATTTTCAAAGAAAGATTATTTCCAAAGTGAGATTTAAGCCATTTAAGATGTGAATTGATGGGAGTACTTTTCTTCTTTTTCACCACTCTCTCCTCACGATGTGTCCCTAAGGTCATCCAGTGATTCCTTCTCAGTGTCTGTCAGATTTGACACTTCTCAGATTCACTCCTTTGTTCTAGGACCTTCTCGGATCCCGTTTATGTTACAGCAGCAGCTTCCAGACTGGTCTCCCTGCCACCTGTCCCCTCTCCTTCTGTGTGTCGTGTATAGCAGTGGCCAGATTAAATACCCCCACTGCCCTCCTGAGGTAGCAAAACTAAACTCCACCTGACAGAGCCCTTCAGCAGTGGCAGCTTTCTCCCCACATACTTTCCAACTTAATTCTTACTGTGTAGTGAAGTTTGATCTTTATTTACCCATCACCTACCTTCCTGTTGTAGGTATGCTACTTTAATTAATACATCATTTCTCATTTCAGCCCCAGGATAGCCCAGAGAGATAGAGATTTTTATTCTTGTTTTCTAGATGAGGAAACCAAGAGGCAGAGAGGAGAAAACCCTACAAAGGAACTTCACGTGGGTGCAAAATAATTATTAGTGGAACGAATGAATGAAAGCCAGTAATTAGGAAAGCTTGTGCAGTTCTTGAACCTGGGTCGGCCTGATTCTAGATTGTCTGTCACCCTGCCTCCCAAGAGAACCCCACTTTGCTGATTACCTGACAGTTTGGTAGTCTGACTACAAATGATTTCTAATTTTTTCACACCTTTGCTCCAGTCATTTCTTCAACCCGGACTGCAGTTAGCCCATTGCCTCATTGTCTGCAGAAAACAGAACAAAATTCATTCTGGTTAGCACTTTGATACTTGAACCACTTTTTATCTTGCCATTCCCTCTGCACTTTTGTATCATTTACATTATACTTAGATACTGATTTGTGACGTTTCTAATCAGATCGTGTGTGTATGTGTGCTTCACAGTGGGCTCTTTGGGCAGGGGTCTGGGTGTGTTGGGTTAAGTGTCAGACAGTCTTGGGTCCTGGCTTTGTCACTTGGTGTCTGTACAATTTTGGGTAAATAAGAGCTTAACTTCTCTTGGACCCCAGCGTCCTCTCCTTCCAGCCTTGCTGGTAGGAGTTGTGAGACTTATCGGAAGGATCATGCATGAGAAAATGTTGCTGTAGTCACTGGCACATAATAAATGACAAACTCATATAGATTAATTTCTTCAATTAATTAGTGCTTTTCAGTGGTGGATGGTCTGGTAGCTAGACACACTAGTACACCCACTCTGTGTGCAGTATTTGGTTTAGACTCTTTTCTCTAGGGATGATGACCATTCTGGCAGCGTTAGATGGACTTTTCCAGCTCGCATGTTAGAGAATATGCAGTTATCTGGCAGATATTATAGAGTTGTTAGGTGTACAGGAGTTATGAATTATCTACTTTATTTCGTTTGCCTTTGTTGTATCTTTGATATATATACATTAACATTTTTTCTTACATACTTTTTTCAAACCAGTACTTCCCTTAGGTTAAGTGTTTGGTTTAGCTTTTTTCCTTCTTTCTATTCAGTTTTATTTTTGTTCCCGTCTGCACATCTCTTTCAAGATGTGTTTTTCTGTTCTAGGCACAACACCTGTCATTGGAGAGGTGTTTTCTGCCTTTGCTTGGCTCATAGTCGAGTTGATCTTGGAGCCGGTCTCCTCTTTTCTGTTGTTTGGGAGTAGTACCCTAGAGTTCCTGCCGACACAAATCAGTGGAGGAGGAAGACTTGGGAATAAGGAATGTAGTCTCTGCCATGGAGCTGTCTGTCCTTTAGGGGAAGGCATCTCAGAGCAGCAGCTCTTCCCACCACACCAGCCATAGGTGGTGCCCGGGGGTTGTATGTGTGCCAGACTGAACTGAGCTGCTCTAGGTGGGCCGTGTTTAAGCAGGTACAGACATGCCCCCTAGCAGTTTTATTTCATTTAATTTAGTGAAAACTTATTGAGCGTCTACTTTCTAGGCCCTCTGGATACATATATGAATAAATTCCTACCCCTGCTCTGAAGGAACTTGTATGTAGACTAATAGTAAACAAACCACAGTAAGGAGCATTAAGAAAGTTCTAAATTAAAGACAACTTAAAAATCCAAGTTTCATGTATCTCTTTTTGAGCAGTAGATGCTAAATTATCTTTAGCATAATTTAGTTTTAGTTTAGGTGTAATTTTGCATCATGCTTGTGCACCTACCTTTGTAATCTTTGAATTTTTCTTTTTATATAATAAATACTCCTTTTCAGTGACTAGCTTACATTCCTTTGGCAGATATTGCAGAGTTTACATACCTCTTTCTTAAAGGCTGCTTCATGAACAGTCTTGTGGAGAAGGCAAGGGTGGGAGTGTTTTATCAAAGAGTAGAACAGTGTTCTTCTTGGTGAAGATGCAGTGAGTGATAGGAGTCATTTTGGCCTGAATATATAGCGGAAGGGAGTTGTTTTTTCTTTCTTTTTTTTTTTTTAATTTGAGCGGTAGCTGGGGAACATATAGAGAAAAAGATAGTTTGGGAAGTGGGGGGAACCTAGTGGTAGTTCATATCTAGGAGTTTTAATTTAGTTTGTGAAGTATTGGGAAACTTTCCCAATCATCTGAGAAGAGGTGCGTGCCACTACTGATGTATGGGGTGAGTGGGGCTATTCTAAGCTGCTGGCTCTTGGTGTAAATAGACATTTGAGAACATCTGATAAATCTGAGGGTAAAATTAGTAGGACTCGATGTATGCCTGGCCCTCTGGGAACAGAAGGCTTCCTGGTGGAAAGGCTGGAATTGCTGAAGAACAGCATGCCTCTGATTAAATGGAAAAAGACTAAGGCTTAGAGCTAAAGAGAAAGACTCCAACGTTAGACTGGTTAGCTTTATCTGTGGACTAATTAGAGAGGGGATGACTTTTCCATCCAGTAGATGGTGATGGAGAAAAGCAGAGGACAGGCAGTCACAAGATGTGTTTTCCTATCCCAGAGTTCTGCCCTTTTCTTGCTGGTAAGTCCTCATGAACTCTTCGAGCCTCAGTTTCCTCATGTGAAAGAAATGGGGATAATAATACCTACTGGATGTGGTTATTTTGAAGGTTAAATGGAGAACACCGGTGAAAGTGCTGTAGAAGCTGCCTCCTGTTACTCTAATAGGTTATTATATTAAGCATTATGTTCTGCAACTTTGACTTTCTATCTCCCCTGTAACCCTTCGTCAGGCGTTCTCAGGATTATATTCCAAGGAGAAATTTAAACCATGCCTAGCTTCACCAGTACTCATTTTGACCACAGAAAATGGGTTCGTGAGGCTGTGTAATGTTCATTTGCCAGTTAGAAAGGAAGTGAAACCGTAGGTATTTCAGTGAGATTTTTTTCCCTCTTCCCCACTTTGTGAAAAGTATATTCATATGTTTTATAAGACTCCACTACAAGTCTAAGTTGGTGACAAGAATCACCATTATTGCTAAATTTATTATACTTTCACCTCTTTTCCCTGAGTGACTCATTGAATCCTGGAAATGCAACTGTGTTTTTGTTTAGGAGGAGGTGGTGGTGAGGGAGAACTTGGGAATGACTTTTAAGTAAGAGAACTTTGTATTATATTTATCTGTCTGGAGGCAATAAATCTGTTTCAGCAGATTAAATACAGACTTCTTTATAAAGCCCTGTTTTCTCAAACCTCTTATCAGCAGCACTTGGCAGTAATCACACCTACGGAAACTTGTAATTTTCCTCAAGGAGGTGACACTGACAGAATTAAAAATGAAGGAGCCCCCCTGAAAAGCAAGTTCATTACAAATTAACAGTGGTCTTAGCAAAGCAGTGGGCTAAGGCGTGTCAAATAGCGATATGGATAAAGAAACCCAGCATTTTAAACTGTCAGAGCTGGGAGCAGGGCTAGCCTGAGAACAAATTAATCACATATTGTCAAGGCAAAGTTGCATCAAATTAACACATCGGATTCCAGCATATTAATGTTAGAATGCTTTCACCTGATTATTACTGCAAACCATTGCCACTCTTTGAATGCAAAGATATAATTAAATTGCTAAATAGAAAGTGCATATAATATCTCCACATGCATTTAGGATGCATGAGCTGAAAAGTGCACATCCTAGGAAGTGACAGATTCTATTTGTAGGGGGAAATTTTTACTTTTTTTCCCTTTTATTTACTTGGGAGTACTAGAGGATGAAATTAGAAAAGTTAGTTATGTTATTCATATCCTATATGAGTTAGATGAAATACAGGTTTAATTTAACTGATTTGCTACACTGGCTATGAGTACATAATTACCTCTGCATTTTTCTGGAAGAGAAATGGAAAATGTTGCACAGTAGTCCTTTACAACAAAATTGCCCATTACACGTAATCCTAGTGGTGAATCTGTTATCAGAAGGTTCTTAGGAGAAACTAGACTGGCCATTTCTGACAACTGCCTTGTACATAGGAGTTACTTTCTGGCTCTGCTTGATCTAGTGTGTGTGGTTTACGATATTCAAAACAAGAATTCTGGCAGAAGGCCAACTGTAGTTGACCATTCTGATCAAGGAAGCAGCCAAGAAAGAAGAACTTGCTTTTTGTTAGTCCCTGCTTGTCCCAGGTTATACTCGGGCCAGGCCTTCTGGCTTGCTCTCTCTGCTACTCACATCCAGCCTTGCTGTGTCTGTTAGTCACACTTAGGCTTGACTGTTCTCCCTCTGTCCTCTAGCAAGCTCTGATGGTCCTCTGCATTAAAATCTTCCTTAAAACTCACCTACTTTCATGAAGCCTCCTTCAGCAACCCAGGCATTCACAGACATCTCTCTTCAGCTTTGGGATAAGGCAGTCTTGATTTACAAATCTCACTTAGGAACAGCTGTGGGGCTTGTAAACCCGGAAAAAGGAAGTAATGATCACTAGGAGCCAGTGTGGGTTCACTCAGAACCAGGCAGGTCAGGATAACCTCATTTCTTTCTCCGGTAGTGTGATTAGCTAGAGTACTATGGTCATGGTGTTCTGAATTTCAGTAAAGCATCTGACTGTTGTAGCAGAATCTTGTACAGTATTCTTGTAGGCAAGCTGAAGAAACGTTGGCCAGTAACATTGTGGTCAGGTGGACTTGCACCTGGCCTGAGTGACGAGGCACAGAGTGACTATAGACACGTGTTGATCTGGATAGCTATCTGTTGTGGCAAGCTGCAGGACTCCGTGTGTTCAGGGGCTTGGTGAGAACATTGATGACAGGCTGATCACATTCACAGAAGGCAGAAACTGGGGAGAATAGCAGGCACGTGCTGTAACAAAGTCAGGGACCGAAGTGGCCTTGACAAGACAAAATGGTACACTTGCGCTTACGTCATAAAATGCAGTTGTTTGTGTATGGGGGCGGTGAAAGAGAAGGGTAACATATGGTTTAACCAAGACGTACATGGAAGAAAGTTGGTTGTAAGCTCAGTATGATTGAGCACAGCCAGAGAGGTAGAAGAACAACTCATTTGTTCATTCACTCTGAAATATTTCTTGAGAGCCTATATGTGCCAGGAACTTTGCTAAATGCTGGGGATACAATGGTGAATGAGACAGAAGCCCCAAACTCATGGTATATGTAATCTTGTAGGAGATTGAGACAATTACAATAAAATGTACTAAATGCTATGGGAGGAAGAGTTCAATAGGCTGAGCTCCTTAAAGGAGGGGCACCTGGCCGGGACTTGGGATGGGGGGGTATTAGGGAAGACCCCTTAGATGAACCCTAAGCCCAACTTTGAAGGTTGGGAGGGGGTTAGTTAGGTAAGAAGCTTCCAGGCAGGGGAAATGCTGGTATAAAAATCTGAGGTGAGGGCTTCCCTGGTGGCGCAGTGGTTGAGAGTCTGCCTGCTAATGCAGGGGACACGGGTTCGAGCCCTCGTCTGGGAGGATCCCACGAGCCGCGGAGCAACTGGGCCCGTGAGCCACAACTACTGAGCCTGCGCGTCTGGAGCCTGTGCTCCGCAACAAGAGAGGCCGCGATAGTGAGAGGCCCGCGCACCGCGATGAAGAGTGGCCCCGCTTGCCGCAACTAGAGAAAGCCCTAGCACAGAAACGAAGACCCAACACAGCCAAAAAAAAAAATAAATAAATAAATAACAATTAAAGGTGCTAATAATTAAAAAAAAAAAATCTGAGGTGAGAGAGAAATTCTGGTGGATTCTGGGAGAATGAAGGTAGTTGAGTGTGCCTGCAACGTAGAGGGTGGAAGAGGCAAGAGATGAGGCTTGATCAAGAAGGTTTTGACCTGATCCTGTGAGTCATATTTTGAGCAAGGGATTGACATCCTCAGGTCTGAATAAATCACTATGCCTCCACTTAGCAAAGGTAGAGAGTTTAGTGTGCGGGAGTAGTGTGTGCCTATAAGACGGACTTTGGAGACTAAGAACAGCCTGTGTTCAGACAAAGGCTGCCAGGAGGAGGTGGAGACTGGGAACAGGGTGTATGAGTTGGGATTTACAAAATCTGCCCGGAGAAGAGAAGACGCAGGAAGATCTGAGCATTGCCTGAATGTGGTAGAAATGTTCTCAGGTAGAGGAGGGCTCTGCATGGCTCTGCCAGGCTGGGCACAGCAAAGGGAGTATTAACCATCTTTCCATGGCTAACTGTTCATTGTTGCTGTTTGTGGGAGGCAGTGTAGTAAAATAGAAGGAGCCTTAACTCCCTAGACTTGCATTCTATAGTCTTGGACCTTACCTTTAGGTCTTTAATCCATTTTCAGTTAATTTTTGCGTGTGGTGTAAGGTAAGGGTCCAGCTTCATTCTTTGACATGTGGATATCCAGTTTTCCCAGCACCATTTGTTGAAGAGACATTCTTACCTTACGTGACTTATAGTGAAAGCACAGCTCACAAGTAGAAAGATAATGGTCAGAGTTTTATCCTTCATATTTATGTGACTTTCCTTGATAATCTATATAGTAAAGCCTCTTAGTTGAAATACACTTTTTCTTATTGTGGTAATCACTTTGCAATATATATATATATAGATAGATAGATAGATCAAATCGTTATGTTGTACACCTTAAACTAATACTCTGTGTCGATTATATCTCAATAAAGCTTTGAGAAAAATACCCTTTCCCTCATCTCATCACTTGTTTCCATATTCTGTCATATCATGCTTCCCGTTCTTTGTACGTTCTGTTCTCTGTGCCTGGAATGTCTTCCTTTGTCAGTGAATTCCTGTTTATCTTTTAAGATTCAGCCCACATATGACCTCCCTTGACTCCCTCAAGTTCACTCCCACAAGTTGCACTTATCACACTCCATTGTAATTATATGTTTACATATCCTTCACACACACAAGAATGTAAGCTCTGTGTGGGCAGGGACAATGTTCAGTTTGTCTTTATAACCCAGCGGCCAGCGCAGATCCTATCATCCAGTAGTCATTTAGTAACATTAAATGAATGAACAGGCCACCTTTGTCATAGAGACTGTAAAATGGTGAAGGGTAAGATGCCTCAGTTTTATATATAATGAGCTGAGCTTCTGTCTCCTCACTTCTAAAATTAGGAGATAGATAAGTTCTCTGAGGTCCCTTCTGGCTCCAACAATCTATGAAAATTGTATAGGGAATTCCTATCCAAGTACTCCCAGAGCTTCATTACCACAAATCTCACAAGATCTACCGTCAAATGAGACCAAATCTTAACCTTTTTTGGTTGGGGGGCTGGGGGCCCTAAGGAATTTTGCCATTCAAGGGTCAGGTGAAGTAAAGTGTGTTGGCTGAGCCTTACCAGTGTGTTCTGGTTTCAGCAGTTCTGTCTTTCATTTCAGGCAAGGCATTCCCACCCTCTTTTGGCCTCACTGTTCTCATTTCTAAAATTGGGAAGATTGGACAGAGTCATCAGTTTTTACTGATTCAGTATGTGTGTGTTTGAGGGGGTAATGAATGTATTTTGAAAAAGCATATTCAATATTCTAACATTATGTAAGGAAAATTTAAAAATAATTTTTATACAATACTTACAAAGAAGTAAAGCCTCATTAAGATTTGGCTGTTGGAAATATGCAGAAGATAGAATAAATTTTAATGGCCATGGTGAGGTGCACATCATCTTTGGGAGAGTGTGAGATTTTTATAGTTATCAGAAGGGGTTGTGGGTTAAAGATGGTCATGAAACACTGCATTAGTTTCTGTTCCTATTCTAATTTTCTATGATTCTGTAATGATGAAAATTTCACGGAAGGCTTCAGTGGGATGAGCCCTACTTACTTCTAGTGTATGTATGAGTTGTACCTACAGTTTTTGTTTGCTTGTTTGTTTTTTAAAATTGAATCCTGACTCTGTTACTTACTAGCTATTTGACCACGGGCAAATCACTTAATCTCTCTAAGCCTTACTTTTTTCATTTGTAAAAGGGATATGACGGTTAACACCTTCTATATAAGATTATAGTGAGAATTCAGTAATTAAAGCTCTTAGTGGATGGCACATCATAAATGTTCTGTTCATATTAGTTATTATTATTAGAGATTTGGAGGTGAATATTAACCACACCTCTCCCTGATCTGACTTTGGTACCTTGAGAGTTCCAACGTAGAAATCAGAAAAATGGAATTTTAAATGTTCATTTTATTATTGGCAAATCTGCTTATGATTTGCAACCCTAATACCCTAATACTTCCTCCACTGAATGTAGAGCAGCACTAGCTGGTAGAAGTTTCTATGTTGATGGAAATGTTCTATATCTGTGCTGTCCAGTATGGTAGCCACCACTCACATGTGACTGCTAAGTACTTGAAATGTGACTAGTGTGACTGTGGAACTGAATTTTAAATTTTATTTAAATTAAATTTAAATGGCCACATGTGGTTAGTGGCTACTGTATTGGACAGTGCAGGTCTAGACATTAGGATGACTCACCCAAGGCAATATCTGATCTGCAGAGGAGACAGACTTTTCAGAATTGCAGTCTCATACTCTTTCCATGCCAGTAATGGAATTAGAGAGATCTGGGCCCTCAGACCTGCTGCTAGAAAGCTGGCCAGGTCCCTGACCCCCAAATTTTGAACACAGAAGCAACTTCTGAGAGACACTGAGTGCCTAGAACGGGTAAGGCCATGTCAGTTAACTCACTCTTCCTGGGACAAAGAGAAGGAATCTGATTTTCCCCAATATTTCTAAAAGGGCAGAGAGACCTATTTTGTGGCTAAAGCTAAGAAGCCTGGAAATAGAAGGAATAGTTCCCCTTATACTAGTGACTACATGTTGTACAGAGCATTTTCTTAATAAATTTTAAACTTTCAATGCTTAGTGATAAAGACTTGTTTATATTTTGCTTCCTTCTATACTTTAAATATGACCCTAGTTTTTTCCTTCTATACTTGTGTTGTTTTTTTTTACCATGTAGTTGGATGATTCTAAGTGTAGCTTATTTTTAGACAGACTGAAGACAAATACTTAAAACTACAATTAAAATAAAATGTTTTGTAAATCTCTGCCCTGAATTCAGTCTTATCTCATTTATATTGACCATGGCTTTTGGTAAGCTTATGGAAAGTCAGTTGCTTCTTTGTAGCTCTTTTTTCTTCTTCTTCATGTTCTTTTTGTTGGGCTTAAATATTAAACGGAATCTTATCAGTATAGCTTGTTTCTATAGAAACAAGGGGAAAGGGGAAAGTTGATGTTTCTTTTGAAACTTCCCCAAAGGAACATCTTGCTTATAGCCTAGCAGCATGTGTAGTGACTGTGTAGTTTCAGGGTGTGGGGACATCCTGTTGTCCATGAGTAACTGAGTGAATTTGAAATGGCAGTATTTTGGAATCAGATCTTACATTTGGGGATTTATCTTGAAGTCACCATCACATGTACAGCACCCCCCCCTTTATTGAAATAAACATTGGTTATGCTTCTAAAGTTTTCCATTGATATCCTTTCTCATTAAGTATATTCAGCCTATTAAAGAGTGGCCTTAAAGACCCATGTATCATTATGGGATATGAGCAGTTATTTAAATGACCATGTAATTTATATCATGAGGATATAGCATATCTAAAGCAGCCTGCAATTAATTAGAAGAGGCTATTTAACCTACATGTATAAAAATTTCAATTAAAACATCTTTGCTAAACTTCTTGTCTGATTTTATTGTATTTTATATGGTTCAGTTGATTGAAATATCCTTAAAAATAGTTATTGTCTTGGAATGGTAAAGCATTTATTAAGCATTTACTGTGTGTCAGGCATGTGCTAAGTATTTTATATATATTATTTCATTTAATCCTCACAACAGCCTGTGAGGTAGGCGGTGTCACTGGTTTACACTGGTTTACAGATGTGAAAATTTCTCTGGACCTCAGTCCTCTATATTGGAGTTAATATTACCTACTTTAGTGTGCTGTGAGGATTAAATGAGATAATACATGCCCACCTTGAAGCAGGTACTCAATAAACGATAGCTGCTATTCTTGCTATTTTTGATTTCATGTTTTAAACAGGTAATGCTTCTTATGATTCAAAATGTAAAAAGATATTATACAGTGAAAAGTCTCTCTCCTTCCTGTCCTCCATTCATCTAGTGCCTACCCACACCCATTTTGCTAGTTTGTTGTAGATCTTCCAGAGTGTACATATACAAATATGAATTTATATTCTTATTCTTTCACCTTTTACACAAAATGTAACATACTACTAACACTGTTCCAGAGCTTCCTTTTTTTTTACTTAACAGTATAACTTGGAAATCTGTCTGTATTAGTGCCCAGAGAATTTCTCATTCCTTCCTATTGCTGCATAGTATTCCATTGTTTGGAAATGTTATAGTTTATTTAGCCAGTTCCCTGTTGATGGAGACTTGAGTTGTTTCTAATATTTTGCTATTATAAACAATGCAGCAGTGAATAATCTTGTACATATGGCATTTACAAGTGTGCAATTATATATGTAGGATAAATTCCAGGAAGCAGAATTGCTGGGTCAAAGGGAATATGCATTTGTGATTTTTGTAAGTGTTGCCAAATTGCCCTCCATAGGGATTGTGCCAATTACACTGCTACCAGCAATATGTGAGAGTGCCTGTTTCCTCACAGCTTCACCACAGAATTTATCAAATGTTTGGATTTTTGCCAGTCTAATAGGTGAAAAGTGAATCTGTGTCATTTTAATTTGCATTTCTCTTATGAGCGAGGCTGAGCTTTTCATTTGTTTAAGAACCTTGGCAGTTTTGTGAATTTCCCAGATGTATTGGATTCTTGATCTTTTTCTTATTTGCTAGGAGTTCTTTATATGTTAGGGAGATTAGTCCAGTTTATTGTGTATCTTTTGATTTTGTGGATTTTGGGGGGCTAGATATACTTTTTTTAATAGAGTGAAATTTGTCATTTTTTTCCTTTATAGCTTCTGGATTTTGAATTCATTTGTTTGGGGAAGTATTTTTCATATTCTTGCATAATTCTTAAGTTTATTCCTAGATATTTGCAGTTATTGCTGTTGTAAATGGGGTCTTATTTTCTGTTACATTTTTATTATGTGTGCGAAGCCTGCTGATTTTGTGTTAATTTTGTATTCCTTTACATTACCAAATTCTCTGTTTATGGTAGTTTTTCATTAGTTCTTATGGGATTTTGATGTACAAGAGTATTATTAATACAGAGTAATATAATATAGTGATTTATTTTTACCTCTTTCATTTCCATTTTTGTATCTCTGACCACTTTCTCTTTTCTAGTGTTATCTTTATCACTATTACCACTACCACAGTACTTGGCATTAAGCTAAAAGTTGGCATTAAGTAAATGTTAATTCTCTCTTTAAATTACAAGCCATAAATATCTAAAATGTAGCTAGCCAGTGATTATGTCAAGCAGAAAATATTAAGAAAAAATTTAATGAGTGAAAAAAGGGAGGGGGAGTTGAAAATGTCTTTGTAGTCTATAATCCTTTCCTGCAATGCTTGTAACAGCCTGTATTAAAATAGGGTGGGGTTTTTGTTTAGTTTTTGCCATTGTTGAAAAGATAATCATTTGAGATGTGTATTTTGAGTAACTATGGGTCTTTTCTCCCTTAGAAATCACTTGGCATTCTTTTTTCTTTCACTCTGGAGAAAAATTAGCACTTGACAATATACTATAAGATTATGTCTTTGTGTTCTACGAGTAATAACCGTGCATTTTATTAAATATAGACCAGCATTAGAATTAGCAACTGATGGACTTCCCTGGTGGTGCAGTGGTTAAGAATCCACCTGCCAATTCCGGGGACACGGGTTCAAGCCCTGGTCCGGGAAGATCCCACGTGCCATGGAGCAACTAAGCCCATGCACCACAACTACTGATCCTGTGCTCTAGAGCCTGCGAGCCACAACTACTGAGCCCGCCTGCCACAACTACTGAAGCCCGTGCACCTAGAGCCCGTGCTCTGCAACAAGAGAAGCCACCGCAATGAGAAGCCTGCGCACCACAACGAAGAGTAGCCCCCACTCACGGCAACTAGAGAAAGCCCACACGCAGCAACGAAGACACAACTCAGCCAAAAATAAAAATAAATAAATACACTTTAAAAAAAAAGAATTAGCAACTGAAATCAGTTTAAGGTTTTCCAGAGCTTCTTAGCAGGAATTTTTTATTTTTATTTTCCTGCTAACTAACTTCCTGTTTCTTGATTCATAGTAGTCCTATAATGAGTTGTCTCTAGCATTAAAACTTTTGCTTTAAGAGGGTTCTGTTTTTGTTTGTTTGTTTGTTTTTTGTTTTTGGTAAACTATAGGAGACCAGAAGAATTTGAAGGAGGAAAGAGTATGAAGAAAAATTAAGAGTGTTTTAGCGCATAATGCATTTCTCTTTTCTTCCCTCCATACCTCCCTCCCTATGTCCTTAAAGGAACTTGTTGGTTGCTTGGGAATAACTGGGTTCTTTTCTTTTCCATATAAGCTGAAAAGATTGTGAGGCTCCTCATTCATCTGTGAAGTAGAGAAATGGATCCACTTGTAAATATGTCTTAAATTTTTAAAAATTAATTGAGTAGATACAGAAAAGTATTTTAAAGGTATAAAGTTGTACAATAATCACTCATGTACCACCCAGTTTGGGAGTAAGGACATTACTTTTACTTCTGAAGTCCCCTCTGTATCTTCCTTGCTTTCTTCCCACTCATAGAAGGTGTCTTTAATTCCCTTGCTTCTCCTTATAGCTTTATCCCATGTATTTGTATCCCTAAACAATATAGTTTTGAACTTTATATAAATGTATTTATATTTATATATATTTATATATAATTAAATATTATAAATGTTTATATTTATAATAAATACTTAATTATGCTTTAAGTATTCTTCAGTAACTTTTTTCTCTCAACATTATGTCCCTGAGATTCACCCATGTTGATACCTGTAGCTGTATAGTTAATTCATTGTACAAGTATACTGCAGTTTATTTATCTGTTTGATTGTTGATGAACATTTGGGTTGTTTACAGTTCTTGCTATTACAAACAATACTGTTTATAAATATTTTACATGTGCAAGAATTACCCCAAAAGCAGAGGCTTAAAAACATTTTTGACCATGAATCACATATAATAAGAGAAAATACATTTTAGATCCTGACCCAGTACGCACATGCATTAAGTACATGTGCACATATATGTAATACATGGAAACAAAATTTTTGTGAAAGAATACTGACCAGAACCAAGTGTAAATGCACTCTGATATATTTTATTCTAATCTATTCTATTTCATTAAAAAAAAAAATGCTGGTCAAAAATGGCTAAATTGATTTCCCAACCCTCAGGACCATGGTTTGAAAATTCCTGTTGCAGAATACATGCAGATGTGGAATTAAAGGGTCACAGCATATGTGTGCAGCTTCAACCTTCATAGATAATACGGAATTGTTTTCCAAAGTGGTTATTCCCATTTACACTCCCTCCAGCAGTATGTAAGTGTCCCATTTATCCCATCAGACTTAATTTTTTCATCTTGTAGATGTGAAATCATCTCGTTGTGATTTGAGTTTGTATTTCTCAGGTTATAATTGAGATTGACCATCTTTTGTGTGTATTGATTATTTATGTTTGATGGTCTGTGAAGTACTTTTTCAAATCTTTTGTCCATTTTTGTTTATCATGTCTTACTGATTTGAAGGAATTTTTAAAAATGTATCTTGGATAGTAATCATTTTAATGTATTTGGACACTAACCATTCTGTTGCAAATATGTTCTCCTGATTTGTGGCTTGTCTTCATTATCTTTATGGTGTTTTTTGATGAGCAGAAATTCTTATTTTTAATATTGAATTTATAAGTCTTATACTTCATTATTTATACTTTGTGTCTTGTTTAAGAAATCCTTCCCTACCCCAAGATCATAAAGATGTTTTCCTATATTGTATTTAAAGTTTTCATATTTAAATAATCCATCTAGAATTCATTTTGTTTTTAAATGTGTGGTGTGAGATAAAGGTCCATTTTCATTTTTTTTTTCTGGATGGTTGATCAGCTGTCCTGGCATTATTTATTTATTTTTTAAAATAAATTTTATTTCATTTACTTTTGGCTGCGTTGGGTCTTCGTTGCTGCACATGGGCTTTCTCTAGTTGCAGTGAGTGGGGGCTACTCTTCGTTGTGGTACGTGGGCTTCTCATTGCAGTGGCTTCTCTTTTTGTAGAGCATGGGCTCTAGGCACGTGGACTTCAGTAGTTGTGGCACGCAGGCTCAGTAGTTGTGGCTCGAGGGCTGTAGAGCACAGGCTCAGTAGTTGTGGCACAAGAGTTTGGTTGCTCCGTGGCATGTGGGATCTTCCTGGACCAGGGCTCGAACCCGTGTCCCCTGCATTGGCAGGTGGATTCTTAACCACTGCGCCACCAGGGCAGTCCCTTGGCATTATTTATTGAAGTGTCACTTTTTCTTGCTGATCTGTGGTGCTAGCTCAGTAATACATCAAATTTTGTTATGTGTATGTTTCTCCACTCTCTCTTCTGTTCTCATGGTTTAATTGTTTTTCCCCAGGTTAATATCACACTATTTTAATTATTTCGGACTTAAAGCAGTTTCTGATATCTGGTAAATCATGTCCCCTCAACCTCCTTTTTCTTGTTCATGAATGCCTTGTGTATTTTGAGCTCTTTACTGCCCTAGCATGTAAATTTTGAAACTGCTTGTCAAGTTTTTCAAAAATTCCTATTGAGATTTTGATTAAAATTGGACTAAATTTGTAGATCAGTTTGGGAGAGCTGACATCTTTTTTTTTTTTTTTTTTAAACTGTTCTTAAATTTATTTATTTATTTATTTATTTATTTATTTATTTTTGGCTGTGTTGGGTCTTCGTTTCTGTGCGAGGGCTTTCTTTAGTTGTGGCGAGCGGGGGCCACTCCTCATCGCGGTGCGCGGGCCTCTCACTGTCGCGGCCTCTCTTGTTGCGGAGCACAGGCTCCAGACGCGCAGGCTCAGTAGTTGTGGCTCACGGGCCCAGTTGCTCCGCGGCATGCGGGATCCTACCAGACCAGGGCTCGAACCCGTGTGCCCTGCATTGTCAGGCAGATTCTCAACCACTGCGCCACCAGGGAAGCCCAGAGCTGACATCTTTAACATTTTGAACATGATATATCCCTCCATTTATTTAAGTGATATAAAATGTCTTTCATCAAATTTTGTAATTTCTCCATAGAAGTCTTATATGTCTTTTGTTAGACTGAATCACACATACTTAATATATTTTGATTTATTCTCAATATCTTTTAAATCAGTGTCTCCCTTTTTGTTGCTAGTGTTTAGAAATAGCAGTTGATTCTTCTACATCAATTTAATTTCGACAACCCTATTAAACTCTTATTAATCATATTTTATACCTTTTTTTTTGTAGTCTGGAGTCAGTCACTTGCAAATAATAATAGTTTTGGTTTGTTTGTTTTTTTGGCTGTGTTGAGTGGCTTGCGGGATCTTAGTTCCTGATCAGGGATTGAACCCAGGCCCCAGCAGTGGAAACGCCGAGTCCTTACCACTGGATTGCCAGGGAATTCCCAGTTTTATTATTTTCTTTACAATCCTTGTACTTTTATTTCTTTTTCTTGCCTTACTGAACTGGCTAAGACCTCTAATACCATGCTGAAAAGAGATAGCCTTGTTCCTGATATTAAAGGGAATACTTTCATTGTTTCACCATTAAGAATGATGTTTGTTGTTTGATAGATGGCTTATGTTGGATTAAGAAAGGTCCCTGTTATTTCTTAGTTTGCTAAGATTATTATTTTTTAATCATGAGTGAATGTTGAATGTACTGAGTGCTTTTTCTATATTTATATAGACTACTGTATGTTTTTCTCCTTTAATTTCTTAATCTGAGTAATTATATTAATTTTCTTTGTTTAACTGACTTTGCATTTGATAAGATAAATTCAACTTTGTTCATCAACTATCTTAGTTTTAATATATTGCTACATTGGTTGGTTAGTTTTTTTTTTCCTATGGATTTTGCATCTTTGTTTACACTGGCCTGTAATATTCCTACCTTATACTCTCAGGTTTTTTTTTTAAAGACAACCCAATTAATTAATTAATTAATTAATTATTTTTGGCTTTGTTGGGTCTTCATTGCTGCACGAGGGCTTTCTCTAGTTGGGGCGAGTGGGGGCTACTCTGTTGCGGTGCGCGCTCTCATTGTGGTGGCTTCTCTTGTTGCGGAGCACGGGCTCTAGATGTGTGGGCTTCAGTAGTTGCGCCACGTGGGCTCAGTATTTGTGGCTCTCGGGCTCTACAGCGCAGGCTCAGTAGTTGTGGTGCACGGGCTTAGTTGCTCCGCGGCATGTGGGATCTTCCCGGACCAGGGCTCGAACCCGTGTCCCCTGCATTGGCAGGTGGATTCTTAACCACTGAGCCACCAGGGAAGTCCCTATGCTCAGGTTTTGATATGGAGGTTTTCTAGCCTCATAAAGTGATTTAGGAATTGTTCTTTTTCAGTACCATTGAACAGTATGGTTAATATTAGCGCTCTCTATATTTTGAATGTTTGGTAGAACTTGCTAATAAAACTAGTTGTCACAGGCTGGGTTTCCCTGGGAAGCAGACTCTGAAATGGAGATTAGCATGCAGGAAATTTGTCAGAGAGTGCTTTCTGGATCATCATCTGCTGGGGGAAGGGAAGGAAACAGGATTGGGTAGAAGGAGTTGGGCAGTAGGGCTTACACCATGGATCACATTCTGAAGCTAGGATGGCCCTTCCGAGTTGTCCCAAGTTGGGATAAGGGGGCCAGGCCTTAATATTCTTGCAGTGACCATGCCAGTCTATCCTTTGTACTGCTTATGTTTACTTGATTCATATAAGTAAATATGCATTTACTGGGACCACTCCTTCATCTCTATGATGGGCTTCTGGTTTGGGGGGAAGCTTATACAAGGAAGGTTCATAGAATAAACTACACTCCCCATTTCTGCAACTGGTCTTGAGGCCAGAACTGATACTCATCTCTCTCTTCAAGTATCCACTCTAGTCCCTTAAATCTCAGTTAGCATCTCTGCTGGTCTAGGTGGCTTTTATGGTATGATGGCCCAGACGCTTATCCCAGAGGTTCCAAGCCCTGCTTACCTTTCAAAGGCTGTGGCTGCTTCATTTGTCCATCTACCATCAAAACTGGGCAAAAGAGTAATAAAATATGTCCAAATGGATTTACTGACCAGACCTGTTCCTTCCTGCCTGCATTGTGTAATAGCAGCCCTATCTTGTCCTGAGGAGAGTCCAAGTACTCCTGTCAGGGTAGTGATTTTTCTTCTTGCCTGATGTCCCTTGGCATGAGGAACCTGACCAGCAGACATAGTTTAACATTTAGTGGGACTTCTGCTGTGTCTCTTGGTAGAAGTGTTTTCCATTTGGGAGCCAGGTTCTCTAAATCCACAGAGCCCCAAATTCTAGGGATGGGAAGCATAAATTCCCCAAGTGCTGGGAGTAAGATGAGTGGGGCCACTCTTGCTTCCTCTCCTTGGTTCCTAGAACCATGTATCTTACCTACTGGGACATAATGCCATATAATGGTTGTTTATATTATTTTGTATATGTATTGCATCCTAGAGATGGCATCCCAGCCTCACAGGGTGTCATCTCTGAGCTAGTGTCTTATCTGCACCTTCAACAGGTTGTGCAGTCACTATTAGACTGAAAGCTTTTGGGTAGTATGGTGTGTAGTATGACCAGACAATCCCATGGTTATATGCAAGTACTGATTCTCCTTTGCTGTAAAGTGGGTTCCTCAATCTGGTGCAGTGTTATGTGGGCTGCCATTTTGGTGGATCAAACACTCTGAGATAACAGTACTAGCTGAGGCATTACTGGCAGGAAAGCCAAATCCATATTTGAACATGTGTTGATCTCTGCCAAAACCACTTTCAGAGTGGAAGCGGTCTAGTACATTCAACTTGCCACAAATGGCTGGTTGGTCTCCTTAAGGGATGATGATCTACTGGGGGCTCAGCATTGTTGTGTGTTGCTGTCAGATTGGATATTTGATAGTGGGCAGTAGCAAAATCAGCCCTGGTGAGTGGGAGATCATGCTTTTGGGTCCATGGTAGCCTCAGTCTGCTATCATGGCTAACTGTTCATGTGTCCATTGTGCCAGCACTGGGAGACCAGTAACTCTAACCTGAAGGTAGAGTAAGTTTGTGTTGGGAGTCCCCAAGAGAGTGATTCACTAGGAGGACTCACAGGACTCAGCATATAGTTGTGCTCATGTCTTGTTAATTACAGTGAAAGGATACAAAGCACAATCAACAGAGGGAAAGGCATATTGGGCAAAGTCTAGAGAAACCGGATACATACTTCTAAGAGTCCTCTTCCAGTGGCATCACACTGGACATGCTTAATCCTCCCAAAACAAGGTGTGTCAATGTAGGTAACATTGTCTGCTAGGGAGGCTTATTAGAAACTCAATGTCCAGGGTTTCTACTGGAAGCTGTTGACATGGGCACCCTCTGCCTAGCATGTATCAAATTCCAGAGTCCTAGAAGGAAGGCAAGTGTTCAGTGTAAACCACGTTGTTTGCACAGTTTAGGCACACTTGAGCTGCTCTTATCAGTTAGGGTAGTGAGAACTCTCCTGAGGTCCACGTTCCCACGGGTCTACATATTTTAACCTCCTGACACATCTCCTTCCACACAAAGGAGAGGAACAAATGCATTGTCCAAACTTTGGCTATTGAGAACACTTCCTATCACTGTCGTCTTTTAAGGCCACTCTTGAGTGGGGCTGTATTGCATCCTTGGTCCATTTTCAGCTTCAACAATGGTCCATTTTCAGCTTCCCCAGCAGTTCTTGAAATGTTGGCATATGGCCCTTTCTCTGTATATGATTGCCTGACTAAATGGCCATTGGTCCCTTTGGGGGAATCATTAAAATGTTTAGTTGCTGTGGGGGTGCAGGTCCTTCTTCCTTTAGCTTTATCTCATAATCTCACATTTTTTGATATGTTTGCATCTAGATATTTCTAATTTGTATTACTTCTTATCTGATACATGAATTATTTATGAGTGTTTCTAAATTTCCAAACCTAGAAGGTTTTTCTAATTTTTCTTTTTGATTATTGACTCTAACTTCATTGTTTTGTGGTTAAAGAAGATGGCCTGATGATACCAATTACTTGAAATTTGTTGAGCATGATTTTATGCCCATTAATGTAAGTCACTTTTCACAAATATTACCCTCTGAACCTAGAAAGACTGCTGGAACAACTTCTGCTGTTGGGTGCAGAATTCTGAATATATCCATTAGGTCAAGCCTGTTAATTGTGTTAAAACCTGTATCTTTTTGTCTGCCTGATCTATCAATTAGACAAAGATATGTTAGAATCTTCCCCTATGTTGATAAATTGTTTATTTTCTCATGTAGTTCTGATAAATTTTCCTTTATATATTTTGAGGTTATGTTTCTGGGTTCATACAAGTTCAGAATTGTTATTTCTTCTGGTGAATTGAACCATTTGTCATTTGTGACTGTATCTCTAGTGAACTCTTCGCCTCCTTCTTTTTTTTATATAGCTATACTAACTCTGTTTGGTTAGTATTTGCCTGGTATATATGCAGTTTCATTATGTTTTGAGATATAGATTTTTTTCCCCCCTGTGTTTCCTCTTTGGATTTCACTGGGCTTTCTGAGTCTGTGGAATAGTGTCTTTCATCAGTTCTGGAAATCTCTCAGCCAGTCTCTTTTCAGACATTGCCTCTGTACCATTTATTTTTCCTTCCTCTTCTGAAATTCTGGGTAAACTTGTTAGAATGTTACTTTTGTCCTCCTTATCTCTTACCCTCTTTTCTATTTTCTTTCTCCGTGTCTCCTTGAGTTGCATTCTAGGTAATTTCTTCAACTCTATCTTCCAATTCATATGTTTTCTCTTCAGCTGTGGAACCAATACATTTGCAGTTGTAGTCATTGTATTTTTCATTTCTAGAAGTCCCATTTTGATCTTCTAAAGATCTGTTTGGTAATTTTTAAACCTTTTTTATCATGAAACATTTAATAATAATTTCCTTAGTTCCTTAGTTCATCCTTATACCTACCACTTATGTTCATTGTTAACATTTTTCTATATTTGCTTTATTTATGTTTTATTTAGCCATTTCAAAATTGCCATTCACTCTTAAATACTTTAGCTTGCATCTTCTAAGGATAGTGGCATTCTCTTACTCAGCTACAATATCAGGTCACATCTTGAATAATATTTTACAGTCTCTTGTTCCTACCCACACTTAAAAAAAATTTTTTTTATTGGAGTATAGCTGATTTACAATGTTGTGTTAGTTTCAGGTGTACAGCAAAGTGAGTCAGTTATACATACACATATAGCCACTCTTTTTTTTCTTTTCTTTTTCTTTTTCTTTTTTTTTAAGATTCTTTTCCCATATAGGCCATTACAGAATATCCTACCCAAACTTTTAATACTTTAAAATTTTTCTTTAAACATTTATTTTATATTCTGTTTCTGATCATTCTGTTAACTCTAGTGTTTGTGTGTCTTTTATATAATTCATTCTACGGTTTATGATTTGGGGCTGTAACTCATTTCTTGCAACTTTTTTTGTTGGAATTATTTGAGACATGTAGGTTCCTCCTGAGAGGGTTTGTTTGCTTCTGCCTGGTACCTGGGAGTACTGTCAGCCCAGATCGACTTTAAATTCTTGGTTTGGGCTTCCCTGGTGGCGCAGTGGTTGAGAGTCTGCCTGCCAATGCAGGGGACACGGGTTCAAGCCCTGGTCTGGGAAGATCCCACATGCCGCGGAGCAACTGGGCCCGTGAGCCATAATTACTGAGCCTGTGCGTCTGGAGCCTGTGCTCCGCAACAAGAGAGGCTGCGATAGTGAGAAGGCCCGCGCACCGCGATGAAGAGTGGCCCCCGCTTGCCGCAACTAGAGAAAGCCCTCGCACAGAAACAAAGACCCAACACAACCATAAATAAATAATTTTTTTTTTTTTTTTTTTTTTTAATAAATAAATTTTTTTAAAAAAAAATGTAAATTCTTGGTTTGAGTCTTTCTGGTCCATCAGGTAATGTCAATTTGGTATGAAACTCTTATATGAATATGAATGTTGGATTGTGGTTATAAAGTCTCAGAAAAAACAAAAATTTTTTTGGATAGACATTTTTCCTCATCGGGTGGGGAGGCCTTAATTCTAATTTACTCTCACGTGTAGGTCTTTTGGGTTCCAGCTTTATTATAGATTATGAATGGGCTATCCTGTGTATCCAGCTGACCAAAAAAGCAGACACTTAATATCACCTTGCTTGGCAAATACCATCATTAAGGCAAAAATTGTGTTCTGTTTCCCTTTCTGAGTTTCCCTTTTCATTTAAATTTTGGGCCTTTGTGAATTCCTTAAACACTTGCCAGCCTATAGGGTAAAAT
The DNA here is from genome assembly GCF_028023285.1 of Balaenoptera ricei. Classification (NCBI taxonomy): domain Eukaryota; kingdom Metazoa; phylum Chordata; class Mammalia; order Artiodactyla; family Balaenopteridae; genus Balaenoptera; species Balaenoptera ricei. Next base: position 113,208,303 of record NC_082644.1, on the reverse strand, counting down.
AAATGTTTTTATATTATATATATTTTTTATATTTATCAAAATTTTTAGTTGTTTTCTTTTAGATGGTTGGTCAGGGTACATACTTTGATATGTGGCTGAAATAGAAGTCCTTTAATAAAAAATTTTTAATGTGTTGTATTAAATGCTGTGGAAAAATACATATTACAGAAGGAAGAGAAAGATAAGAGACAACTTATATATAAATATATCATAGTTCTTGATTTCATGAAAATGTTGATTCAAAATATAATACAAGGCTCCCTCCCCCCCCCCAGAAAAAAAAAAAAGCTTTAAAATATATTGGTTTGAGAGGGAGTTATAGCAGGTAAAGATGGTGATCTTTTGAGTCAGTCAGACCTGGGTTTCCACCTGAGTTCTCTCACTAGCTGTGTGACCTTTAACAATTTCTTTAACTTCCTAGGAGTTTATTTATCTGTAAATTGGAGTGATGGCAGTTTTGAAGATCAAGAGAGATACGTAGAGGGCTCAACCTAGTGCCCGAGTAAATGTTAGCTCTTTTTAATTTTTGTTACTCTCTTTCCAGAAGTGTTCACCGTGCTAATACAGAGTGTTAAATGTGAAACATCTCACATTACCCATGTAATAGTGTAAAATGGAATATGGGTACGTGGGAGAGACAACCATAAAGGGAAAAACAAGAAAGGTATGACAAGGTTAGAAGATGAGGAGGAAAGCAGTAAGCTTGGCAGGTGACCAAAGCCAAGGAAACCCTCTGGCTTCCCTCAGTTTTCCAGGAGCAGGATTTCTTAAGGATGTTCTCTATTCTGGCTTTTTCTTTAGTGTTCTGTTCAGTTAGCTGTACATTCCTACACCTTTGGGTCAGAGGGAGCTCTTACTTCCTGTGGCCCAGTGGAGTTGCCTAGGGTACTTTAGGAGAAGGAAGCTTGTTCTCTTCTACAGGGATCTTAAGGGTAGTTAGGGATTTTCATTCTCACCAGTTCAGCAAGTAACCATTTGGTATCCCCAGAGTGCTGCAAGTACCTTATTAGAAAAGAAATACAGTTGCATTCTTCTGAATAGAAAAATTTATAATCAGCACAAATACAGAAATATATATACCATGCAGCATCAACATATAGTAGATAGTAGCTTTTAGACTTTTTTCCTCTTCTCCTCGGTATGACTCAAATTCTTGTATAACTTTTTCATTAAGCCCCACTGTGGAACATCAGAAATAAGGGAATTGTGTAGCCCACTTCTATCTAACCTTTTGCTCTGTATTTTTGCATGCCCAAAGACAAGAAAGGTGTGTCTTATTCATTCATTGTCTTTATATATTTCTCTTGGTACTACTGTTGTCACTTTGGTTTTTTAGTAAAGGAAATTGGCTTATTTGAAACGTTTGTCTTAATCCGCTATGGAAATATCAGTTTACGGGAAGGTTAAGGCAGCTCCTTTAGGTTCCTCTCAGAGTCTCTGCTGCAGTTGTCCGAAAGGAAACCCCAGGGAAACCCCTGAGCACAGGCGTTGGAAGAGCAGTGGCTGCACAGAAGACCGCACCCCAGATGCTTTATCAGGTGCTGTATGGAGAGCAGACATAATGGTTTGAAGGCGGAAATGCTGATGTCTCCACTTTCCCAACTTAGCACAAACATCTTCTTTATCTTTGGTGGGTTTTGGTGCCACAGAGGCGGCTCCAAGAAGCCTTAAATGCAAGTGTGATTGTTTTTACAATCCTGGCTTTGAAAGCATGGTGTTTGGGGCTTTTCTTGACTTGAAGGGAATGGATTCATAGCCTCCACTGTCAGTGCCATTTCCCTTTCTGTGATGACTTGTTCACTGTTTACATGAAAGGATTCAGGCGGTATGAGAGGTATACGTAAATAGGTAAATGAACAAACAAATAAATAAAAAGCTTTGCTGCCTTTGTCACATAGCAAAAAGGCTTGACTATAACATAATGGGAACACAGCAGCTGTTTGATTACAACTTTAGGATTTTTCCTTGAAACTTCCAAACATGTCTGATTTTTTTTTTCTCTCTATTTTAAATAACACTATGACATGGGAGAAGAAGTATCCTAGAATGCCAGGGTTGCAGTGGGACTTCTGAATGCATCGTCATCCCAGTCACTGTAGGTGCTGGTGTGAAATACTCTCACTCCTGGTGCTTGCTTGCCCACTGGCATGTCCATCCTTTGGAAGGCCCAGAAAATGATTTGTAAATTATTTGCTTCTTGCCCAGTACAGTGTTTGTTTGTTTGTTTGTTTTTTAACCAGCCTAACCATTTTTAAGTGCACAGTTCAATGGTATTAAATACCTTCGTAACGTTATATAACCATCACTACAGTGTGTCTCCATAACTCTTTTCATCTTGTAAAACTGAAACTTTATACCCATTAAACACCGACTCGGCATTCTTCCCTCTCCCCAGTCCCTGGCAACCACCATTCTACTTTCTGTCTCCATGAATTTAACTACTCTAAGTATCTCATGTAAGTGGAATCATACAGTATTTGTCTTTTTGTGTCTGGCTTATTTCACTTAGCATAAATATCCTCAGGGTTCATCCATGTTGTAGCATACTGCAGGATTCCCTAATTTTTTTTTTTTTAGTTTTTTAAAATTTTATTTATTTGTTTATTTATTTTTGGCTGCGTTGGGTCTTTGTTGCTGCGCGCGGGCTTTCTCTAGTTGCGTTGAGCGTGGGCTACTCTTCGTTGCGGTGCGCGGGCTTCTCACCGTGGTGGCTTCTCTTGTTGTGGAGCACGGGCTCTAGGAGCACGGGCTTCAGTAGTTGTGGCACGCGGGCTCAGTAGTTGTGGTTCGCGGGCTCTAGAGTGCAGGCTCAGTAGTTGTGACGCATGGACTTAGTTGCTCCATGGTATGTGGGATCTTCCCAGACCAGGGATCAAACCCGTGTCCCCTACATTGGCAGGCGGATCTTAACCACTGCACCACCAGGCAAGTCCCTCCCTTATTTTTTAAAGCTTAATAACATCCCATTGTAGGTGTATACCACATTTTGCTTTTCCATTCATCTGTCAGTGGACACTTGGATTGCTTCCATTATTAGCTATTGTAAATAATGCTGCTATAACATGAGTGTACAAATATTTCTTCAAGCCCCTGCTTTCCATTCTTTTGCATATATACCCAGAAGAGGAATTGCTGGAATATTTGGTAATTCTAATTTTTAATTTTTCTAAGAGCTTCTATACTGTTTTCCACAGTGGCTGTACCATTTTACATTTCCACCAACAGTGCACAAGTTTACCAGTTTCTCCACATCCTTGCCAACACTTGCTGTTTTCTGTTTTTTTGATAGTAGCCATTCTGATGGATGTGAGGTGGTATCTCGTTGTAGTTTGTTTTTTTTTTAATATAAATTTATTTATTTTATTTATTTTTATTTTTGGCTGTGTTGTGTCTTCGTTGCTGCCGCGGGCTTTCTCTAGCTGCGGCGAGCGGGGGTCTACTCTTCATTGCGGTGCACGGGCTTCTCATTGCGGTGGCTTCTCTTGTTGAGGAGCACAGGCTTTAGGTGCGCAGGCTTCAGCAGTTGTGGCTCGTGGGCTCTAGAGCGCAGGCTCAGTAGTTGTAGCGCACGGGCTTAGTTGCTCCGTGGCATGTGGGATCTTCCTGGACCAGGGCTCAAACCCGTGTCCCCTGCATTGGCAGGCGGATTCTTAACCACTGTGGCACCAGGGAAGCCCCTCGTTGTAGTTTTGATTTGCATTTCCCTACTGATAAGTGATGTTGAGCATCTTTTCATGTGCTTATTGGCCATTTGTATATATCTTTGGAGAAATGTTTATTTCAGCCCTTTGCCCACCCATATAGTTTTATTAAAAGCAAAACAAGTAGCTTTGCAGTGCGGCCATGCAATTATAAGTGATGAGTAAGAACTCAGGCTCTGGAGTTAGAAAGCTCCCAGCTTCACCAGCTGTGTGACCTTGGGCAAGTTACTTCATTTCGCCAAGCTCCCATTTCATCTAAAATGGGGAGAATAGTTGACTCTATCTCATTAAATTGTTTTGGGATTACATAACTAATATTATGGATGTCAAATATATGGGCTAATATTTGACCTATAGTAACTGTTTAATACATGTTAGCTGCTGTATTGTTGGAATCATGAGCCAGTCATAAAAACACCTTTTATATCTTGGTCGTCTTCCTATATTGATAGTGTAAGTCATTCCGTTTTTGAAAATTTTCTGTTGTTTTTCCAGTTCATGCTACTCATTGTCTCAGTCACTATATTAGGTAAAACCATATGGAACTGCAATTTTTGTGGATCATAAATGATTGAATATCAGAGTTTCATGTGATCTAACTTAATGTAGTAGAAACTGAGTGTCTAATATATGCCAGAGTGCCTAGTATGCTATTTTATTCCTTCTTTCCAGATTCCCTACAAAGAATATATTATTTTCTCTATTTTGGGTTGGGGAAACGAAGGCTTAGAGAGGTGAACAGATTTGCCTGAGTTTACACAACTTGTAAGTAGTTAAGCCAGAACTCAAACCCAGGTCTGCTGAATACAAAGTTCATTGATTTTCTATCTAATTTCTACCATATGAACAGTCTTAAAGACACCCCTCCCCATCTCTGTGTCCAGTAAAGATGAAAGTTAGAGAAACTACACCATTTCTTCTTAGTTGCCAGTGATGTGGGTTTTCTTTAGTTCAGTGAGGATCATGTTCTGTGTTCATGTACATTTGGGCTTTTGTCCCTCTTTTTCACATTTGAAACACAGCATCTGCAGTGTTGGCTGTAGTCACCCAGGCTCTGCCTTCCTCCCATTTCTCATTGCCATCAGCATCACCGTCATTTGTTGAACATCTGTTCTGTGCAGGGAATATGTGAGTTGCTTTATCCATAGTATCTCAGTGTCCCTATAATTATAGAGAATAGGGGCTAAAACCCTTTACAGGATGGAAGGAACTGAGGCTAAGTGGGATTATATGATTTAGCTGAGGGCACAAGTCTATCTTGCTTCAAGGTCCTCATCTTTTCTGCAACACGTCATTTCCTCCTCCCATTCTTAGAGAGAAGGGAAATGAGGATAGCCTTTTCTACAGAATAATCTGTAGCATACCTTGGTGTGTTATCCCTACTGAATTTTTCCTTCTTTCTTTTCCCACTCCTTTCCCCTTAGGCCTTTCCTTTCCCTGTCCCCCTTTCTTTTTCTCCCTCCCTCCTTCTTTTCCTTCCTTCCTTCCTTCCTTTTTCTTTCTTTCTTCCTTCCTTCCTTTCTTTTTCTTTTCCTTTTCCTTTCTTCCCTCCCTTCCCCCTCCCTTCTTCCTTCCTTCCTACCTACCTAATGAAGTTTAAATACCAAGATTAGGAAACTGCTTAATGTATTTCCTAAAGGAAATTGAATTCTTTAGATATTCCCATTTGATTTTTTCCCCCTGACACTAAAAATTATCTCCAAGTTTAATTTGCTTTCAGAGGAATTATCATCTTTTATTTTTTTTAGTATTTATTTATTTGGCTGCACCGGATCTTAGTTGTGGCATGTGGGATCTAGTTCCTTGACCACGGATCGAACCTGGGCCCCCTGCATTGGGAGCACAGAGCCTTAGCCACTGGACCACCAGGGAAGTCCCTCAACTTTTAAAATATGCTACTAAAACAAGTTAGATTGAATCCTTTTTAGTTTCAAAAAGAGTGACCTCCTTTTCAGATTTTGAATGGAGTCTTTTAAATAATAGGGTTTGGAAGTAATTGCTTAATATCTGAGTTCAAGATAATGACATAACATGTTTGAGTTCTAAGGCTTCCACCCTGCTTATTCCTAAACTAGATAGCTGGAGCCAACTTTCTTACTCACTCCATGAACTGTGTTGGTGAAACCTCTTCCCCTTGCAGGTGGAGGTTGCACTTTATTCCTTTGTCGTTTCATTGTTTCCTTTAGGGTGAGGGAGAATAATTAAGGAGAACATCTTTTCTGAGCAGCTGGAATCAAATTCCAGCTGACTGCAGCACCTGTGAAGATGGCACCTCTGCCCCCGGGTGGCAGGGTGGGATGCCAGCCGTGGATCCTGGGACAATGGGCTCCAAAGTGCAGAGACGCGGCCGTGCTGCACCATTCCTGCCCTTCTGTGAGCTTCAGATGGCAGTTAACACCAGTGAATGCAAAGTGTCTGCTTTAGACTAATTAGAGGGATGATTTGTGAAACGGTGGCTATTTATTTAATTAATCACCAGCACAAAGCCATAAAATTCATATTTTAAAAATCCCTGTTAGTTTGCCATGTGGTTAATAGATTGGGGCACATTAAAAAGTGACATGGTGATGTATTAAAAATGTTCCACCTAAGGTTCCTTCAGGAAAGAACGGAAGCTGTCTGCTTTCAGATGCTGAAGTGTAACCTGCTAGGATTTGACCTGTCTGAGGTTTTAATATTTGTAAAGACATTTATCTTTTGAATAGCATCTTCATTAAGACATCTCCTTTTGGAATATTTCAAAATATAAGTATGTTTATAGAATAATTTTTAAAATTACAATTAAAGTTAATTTTGTTGCAGGTTCTCTTAACAATGAGGAACTATATTTTCCCATTAAATTATACTATGTTTACTAAGCATAACAGTATCTCTTATAACAGAGGTTATTGTTTTCTATTTTTAGGTGGGAGAGTCATTTAATTAACTCTTTAATTAAATCTCTTTAACTATTTAATTAAAGATAATATTTTTGTTTCAGCTGTCAGAATTGCATTTTGTTCTGCTCATATATATATATTTTAATCAAATGGGCACAGGGATAATTGCTATACTTGGTCAGTCTCAGGTGAGATGAATTGTCATTTTTGAATACTAAGAATAAAGATAGAGTTGACTCATTCAAGAGATAACACTGGCATTAAAAATGAGAAGAAATGGCTTACATTCTAACAGATGATAGTGGTTTTTACACATACAAACTTCTAGTTGATTTTCAGTATGCATAAACGTGTGTATGTGCAGACCATCTTGCATTTTAATACTATTTGATGCTAAGCTTGGTATGGCTGTGATTCACTCTCTTTATTTAAAAAAATTATTCTGCATGATCAGTGTTCCTGCTAAACAGTCACCCCAGATTTTTAAGAAAATGTGTTGCTCAGGTGGATGCTTGTAAGGAAACTGTCCGGCCCTTAGGATTGTGTTTCTCCACTGTGTTGTATAATTACCTGCTCTGTTAGAAGGGGAGCAGGAATAAAACATGAGTATGTTAATGCAGCCTGGAGCTGATGTGGTGGTGATGATTACAATGCAGATAAAGCATTTCTCATAACTGCTGTTGCCTACTGGAGCCTTTGAAACATCTGGACCTTTAATTGAAAAATTGTGTGATGCTGTGCAAGGCAGACATGCTAAGTGAAGTCACTAATTTAGAATACAAAAATATAATTGATAAAGTGTTTTATTTACATTGTATTTAAATATTCATACTCTGTTATGCTTTGTATAACAGGGAATTACTGGGTTAAATTTTCATGAACATAGACAGTTTAAACGAGATAAATTAAGTGAAAATGTTAATGGAATTTTACACTGGAACCATGATACTGTTTGCTCCTGGAGGGTGTGTACATTTGCATCTATTGGGGCCTTTTAGGAAAGCAAGGTTAGGTCTTATTCTTTGGGTTTTGCATTTTAGAAGAACTAACCACCAATTGGCAACATTGTTGCATTTCATTCTTGTTATTGCTATCATATCTTGTTATTTAGGTAAAAAAAAAATGAAATGTTTCTTGGCATAATGGTAAACGGCTCTAATGGCAACATTATCACCCAATAAACTGAAGCCTTCCCACCTCTCGGGGGCAGGTTATCAGTGCCTGCCCAGGAGAGTAGAAGAGCTGGTGAAGGGCGTGCAATTAACCTTTGTCCTGCATTTCTCAGCAGGGGAACTGACCTAGCAGCCTTCCGAGGAAATCCAATTTAATTTAAAATGAATTTGAAAAGACAAATTAGCCATATCTATTTTAATAAGATAAAATCCCGATTCTCCCTGTGTCTGGTTTAGTTAGGACCTCAGAGGAGATCGGACTGACTAAGACTCAGGACGAACAGGAGGGAAATAATGCCAGAGGGCTGAGGAGAAACCCGGGAGACCTTGGTACCCGAGTGATTTGTCAGTTCCTGCAAGTGAGCAGGCCTTGCGCTGCCTGTTTCCGCAGAGAATTGCAGCCTGAGATGGGCCTTTGTCTCATCAGACCTTTTGCTTGCGTTGGAGCTTGTGCCATGTTGATGTCATAGGCAGCTTGCCTGTCTCTCCAAGGACCAAACTGTTTTTTTCTTCCTTTGTCATCATCAAAGCACATTTGGGTACTGCCACCTGGGTAGCCACTTTTAGTACAGATACACCTCACAATTACTGATGAGGCTCTTAACCCAAGAGTAAGGATTCTCTGGGCCCCATGAGTTGGCACTTGACCACTGCTTTTTGAGAACAGAAGCAGAGGGTTCTGCCTACTCTTAAGGGAGCTGGTGTTCCCCTGTGTTTTTAACCTCTGAAACATGGTGAGTAAGGATTTATTGAGCCCCTTCTATGTACCCAACAGCAAAGAAGTATTCCTTTTATTGTATCTCGGAGACGTGGGATAAAGGCCTGAGAGTCAGACTTCTTGGATTCTTCTCAATTGTAAATTTTATGTATAGTTAGAAGTGAGTCTTCCCAACAGGAAGTGTTGTTCTAAATAAATAATAATCTAGTTCTTTTTCTTGCCCCTATTTATGTTTCAATATGTACTTTCAAACTGTTTAATGCAAACTTTCTCAGTTGGCTCTTTGCAGTTGTATCATTTTCATAATGTAAAAAACATGTATTTTCTGCTGCAGACAAGCATCTTTCTCTGTCACCAGGGGTGTAGGTCCTTTGTGTGGCCTTTTCCTATTGAGAATAACGCCTATCCCACTTATTTCACATGTGCATTTTGAGGATGAAAGTGAATGTTGTAATTGGAGAAATATAAAGCTATTTATTTCCATTTTGTCTGATGTTTTTACATTGTTTGCTAGGAGTTGCAGCAGGGACTTGAATTCATTATAATTACTGAAGAGACATACACTGATTGAGCAAATAAAGTAGTAAGCCCATTTGCGCCAAGGCCATCTAATTAAATTCTAACTTTGGATAAGCTAGATATGCGTGAAAGATTAATTTTAAGAGGTTTTTATGACTTACTGAATTATGATTCAGTGAAATTTTTGAATTATATCATTAAGAAACATTGAGTCTTAAAGTGCTAAAACAATCATGAACCTACTACAGTATATAAATTTGTGGGTTTTAAAAAACTATTCAAAATCAAGGACACAATATAACTTTTAAGTTGTATATTGACATTTAAAACTTTTGAAACATTTACCCAACTGAAACTCTGCAAGAAATGAATATGATCGATGCACCTGAATTATTTCCTTCAATATTTATACAATTTTATATTCTCCAAATACTTCACTATCTCTGGAATTAAATTGTCCTTGGGGTACTTGGAGGGTTGTACCAGATTTTCCATATAATTTAGGAGGATGATAATGGCTATACTGTAACTTTTTCTAAAGATACATCATCTAGTAATGGAGCCAAGTATACATTCCCCACTGAGTTTTAATTTTAAAAGTTGATATTAAATCTTAAAAAGACTCATTGTATTATGATCATTGATAGAGTTTAAAACATGTAACTCTTCTTTATGGTTTTAAAAAACCTATTTTTACTTTTAAAGCATATTGACTTTATTATATAAATGATTTAATAATGAAGAGGTCCCTAAACTTACCCTAGGTGATGGGGCTTAGTTCATGCAAATTACCTTTCCCTGATATTCTCATCACTATAGAACCCATTGTTTGTATAATTAAATGCAAAGTGCTGTGTAACATTAATGATCTAAAGAATCCCACAATGGCCATGAAAATTCAAAATGGACACTTTACATCCCATTATGCTTTCAGATGACTGGATTGTGCTTGTGTGAGAGCACCTCCTGGTACAGGCTGTAACCATCCTGAGGCTGAATGAGAAGAGAATGCTATGGCTCTTCTCTCTTAAAGACTGAAATAGAGATCTTTTCCTATCGCCTCCGCTTCTCAATCTTGTTTGAAGGGACTTTTTGTTGAAGATCTGCCTGGTCTGAGCAACAGCATAAGTAACAATAATAATAAATAATTGACATTGTATGACAATTTGCAGTTCACAGAGCATTTTAACATGCTTTATTTTTGCTTCGTACGTCCAGTGAGTCTATTGAGGTAGTCTCATCCGTGTTTCATGGCTGAGGAAATTGACTTTCAGAGAGGTTATGGGCTTGCCCAAAGTTACACAGCTCAAGTCTGGAAGGGATGGGTCCAGACCAGTTCTGTAGACTCTGCAGAGAGGTCCCTAGCAAACATAATCGTAAAATGTCATGGTAAAAACAGACATTTTCAAGGACTGCTTTCTGAATTTAAGACTTCGAGAAAACGGTTTTTATTCCAGATACCGTATGGGTAGGCTTTCTTTTTTTCCCTTCATCCTCCCTCCCCACCCCCCACCCCCCACCCCCATTTTGTAAAATTTCTTACCTGTATTTAAACATGAATGATTGCTGGTCTTTCACTTGATGTCTTGAAAAAAAGAATTATTCAAGGCTATTACTCAAATTTCACTTGATAACAGATTGCTTAAACCAGTAGCTCTAGGCATTTCTTCCAAAAGTGAGAAAAGACAAGGCATCAAACTATGGCGGGTTTATTTTAAATGGGGAGGCTCTTTACGTGAGAGCAGCAGCCCCCTTTCTTGTTTCAGGTTCGGGACTATAAGTTTATATTTGTCACAGATGTTACAGAAAGAAAATTCAAGAAAATCATCAGCCTGGGAAAAGCCGAGGGAAATGAACTTTCTATACTGTGCTGTACGCTGAGAAGGGTTACAGCGTGGCTTGTACCGCAGTGTTTAGGAACTGAGCTACTTTGTTTGAGGACCTCATGTATGTGAAGGGGTGTCTGTGGAAGTGGAGGTAAGTTTGTTCCAGGTTTCTGAGGGCTAGAACTAAGATCAGTGAGGAAAATCTGCAGAGAAAGTGTCCCTCAATGAAAAAAAAAAAGTTCTAGCCGTCAAAACGGTTTGCCTGCAGACTGAAGCCAAGGGTCCACTTCAGAGGGTGGCAGGGACCTCATCAGTGGAAGGTGTTCAGGAGACGTCGTAGGATAACCATTTGCTGAAACTGTTTTGAAGGGGATGACCCTTAAAATTCCCTGCAGTTTTTTTTTTTTTTAAATTTATTTTTGGGTGTGTTGGGTCTTCGTTTCTGTGCGAGAGCTTTCTCTAGTTGCGGCGAGCGGAGGCCACTCTTCATCGCGGTGCGCGGGCCTCTCACTGTCGCGGAGCACAGGCTCCAGACGCGCAGGCTCAGTAGTTGTGGCTCACGGGCCCAGTTGCTCCGCGGCATGTGGGATCTTCCCAGACCAGGGCTCGAACCTGTGTCCCCTGCATTGGCAGGCAGATTCTCAACCACTGCGCCACCAGGGAAGCCCTCCCTGCAGTTTTAAAAGTATGAATGGTAATAAAGTTTTTTTGTTTGGTTTTTTTTAAGTCTATGAATGTAAAAGTAGAGGGGAAAAAAGGCAACTTAATGAACAGCCAGCATTTCCTGAGCATTTACTGTGGACTAGGCACAGTGATAAGTGCTTTACATGCGTGGTCTCATTGAATCCTTTCAACAAATCCATGAAGAGGTACTTTTTTTTTTTTTAATTTATTTGTTTATTTTTGGCTATGTTGGGTCCTCGTTTCTGTGTGAGGGCGAAGAGGTACTTTTATAATACACTATTTCTGTGTGGAAATAGTGACCCAGAAAGGTTAAATAAAATTGTCCAAGGACACACAGTAAGTGGCATTGCTGAGAATTGAACCCAAGTCTTTCTGACTCTACAGCTTATGCTTTTAACCACCACACTGCAATGCCTCGCTTGTCCCTATTAATAGAATAAGAATCCTGGAGGTACCCAGACCAGAACTTGACCTTGTTAAAGAAAGAGTGACAGTTGACGTTCTTAATAATAAAAGCTTAATGGAACCAAGGTTGGTGATTCAGAGAAAATTAATGAGATTTTGTCAATTTTATCTTAAACTTAACTTGTCAGAAAATACAGTGTCCAGTGACAAACTGTAGGAATGTTTTTGACAAATTAACTTGACTACAGGTGCCAGATCAGGGAAATGTTAATTTAATAGGCTTTAAGCATTCCTGATTTATTGAGGGTTAAGATAGCACTACAAAGCCAAGCCCCTAGTTCTGAATGGATTTGTCATAGAATTTTATACAAAATCTATTCATAAGTTCAGTGCCACCATTTTGAATGTACAAAAGTGAGTTCTTTGCCTGAGCTCATAAAGCCAGCACTTATTGAGAGCAGAATGCTTCAGTATGGGGTTTGGGGTTTTTGTTTCCTCTTCATGTAGCCATGGTCAATTAAACCTGGCTTCGACCAGAATTAGGCTTGATTTTGTTTAAAATCCTTACTCTGATTAAATGAAGTCCCTAAATCATCATCAGAGTAGTGATAATCTGAGACCCCTGTACCAAGTCTGGGTATCATGTTATTAAAGACTAGGCCATTGGTAGACTATAGCATCCTTTGGTCCTTGTTGAGGGAAGAAGGTACTGGTGGAATGGAACTGCAGCCATTCCTTTAAGAGAGTTTTAAGTTTTGAAGGCTACAAATAACCCTTTTATCAATTTGCATCATTATATTGTCTGGATACACTGATATATTTATTTCTACATTAGAATTACATATAATGATCTGCTTGTGCAGTTGTGACTAATGGAATAATGTTGCCTGCTTTTTGTCTCTTTAATTGCAGAAGCCAAGCTGTCTATCCTTACTCTGTTCCTTTCCCTTGACAGAGAAATTGAACACTTAGCAACAGTTTTGAGATCTGATATTCAATTTATTACTGACAAACCTTGATGTTAAGTAGTGCTGTTAACTGAACCTTCTGTCCTTAAGACTTAATTCAGCTAACTCAGTTGATATGGATGTTTCTTAATTCAAGATGATTTTGAACTGAATGCCATCTATTGTTCTTCCTGCTTCCCCTATTTTGGAAACTAGCAGGTACATAATTTTGAAATTAACTTTATGATAGGCAGCAAAATGTATATTATTTTAATTAATGGGATCAGATGGGAAAAAAATCTGGAACAGACGTAATGTTTTAATTCATCATGTTCAAATTCTATGTATTTCATTTCTGTACCCATTCATATTCCATATATAGAAGTTATTTAAAATTTTTTATCTTTACATTTCATGAACTAATTATTAATTGGGTGACCTATAGTTCATAATACTGATATTTCATGATTGGCATAGAGACACTTTTTTAAAAAGTGAGCTTTTGCAGTATATATCACAAGCCACAAAGCATTGATACTCTTTGGCCTAGTAATCTCCTTAGAATATGTGTACAAACATTTATATAAGAGAATGTTTCTGAGAATATAATTCACAACAGTGAAATATTAGAAACAACATCCATTTAATAATAAGGGAATAGGTTGATAGTACCTCTATATGCTATAATATAATGCAAGTGTTTAAAAATCATGTGTTAAAAGAATATTAATCATTCACTCCATCAATATGTGTAAGTAACTACTATATGTCAGCCCTATGTTAGGTGCTGGGGATATTTTAGAGGAGAAAGAGGGCTCCTGAAGAATGGCCTGGGAAGTAGAAGAGGTATAGCCAGTTTACCTGGGATACGAGAGAAGTGCTAGGTGTGGTGGGTCCATTTTGAGAGACAGTGAGGACTTCTTTCAATGCAGTGAGCTAACACCACACCCCTGCTATATTCTGTGCCCTTGGAGAATACAAAATGGGTGAGGTACAGTTTTTCCCTTTACAGTTACATGGGAGGGTGGGGAAGGAGGTTGTAATGGTAGGTAGAGAAAAAATGAAGCCATAAGGCTATGCAAGTCAGATTGCTAGGGGGCAGAGAAGAGGAAATTAATTTCGACTTCCACCTTCTAGGAAAAGGAGACATTTGAATTGAAGGACAGAAGAAGAGGTACACTTCTTGATTAGCGGCTATGTGTCAGGCATTTTATATACATTTTATTTGCTTTTCTAAGAAAGGGAATGGAGGTTCTGAGAAGTACAGTTACCTGCCCAACGTCTCAGGTCTAGCAGCTAAGGAAGTGGCAGAGTCTGGATTCAAACCTGGATCTGGCTGACCCCAAATCTATGCTCTGAACCTCTCTTCAATATACTTTATTAATGATACATTGAGACACCAGATTGCAAAGGGTATTAACTGCCATGCTAAAGAGCTGGAATGCTAACACTGGGGAGAGCCATCGTGTATTTCTGAGTGATAGGCATGTTCAGTGATTAGAGAAAAATCGCTTTGATAGCAGTAAAGAAATAAAGATTTGGAGAGAGGAGAGATTTTAGAGACAGGGAGATAGTTGGGAGACTGCTGCAGTAGTCTTGCTGTGAGATGATGAAGCTTGAACTAGGGCAGTGGCATTGAGGAGGAAGATTTGAGAGATATTTCAGAGACATTTGAAAGATGAGACAGAAAAAAGAGTTAAGGTTCTTAGCTTGAGTGACAGAGTAGGTGGTGAAAGCCTTAACTGAGATCAAATATAGAATGAGAGACAAAGCTGAAGGAGGAAACAGGTCTTGGACATGTTGAGTTTGAAATTTTGGCTGCATTTGCTAGGCCATCAAGTCATGGACAGGCCATGTGGTATGAACTCTGGAGTCTAGTTGGTCTTTATCAGTTGCAGTTGTGTTGAGGAATAGTTTTGCTTCAGGAATACTTTTCTTTTTGTTCTAAAACCTGAATTAGGGCCATTTCCTGATTTAGGGGCTGCTCTGGAGAGAGTTGTTCAACTCCAAATTAGCTCAATATGGGTTTATTACTTTTCATTTTTCTTTGGTAAAAATTACTTAACTTGCCATTGAAAGGTGTCTGAGTTAGATTTTCAACTTATTTTTTCCAACAGCCTGTCACAGCAACTGGCACATAATGTGTCCTTAGTAAATTCTGCTGGATGCCTTAACATAGGCTACATTTTCAAAGTTGATCCTCTCTTTCTCTTACCTAAAACTCTTAAGCTCTGTGTAGTAGTTCTTTTTATCTCCTTTTTTGTTATTTAATTATAATATTTACTATTTTGTTTCTAATTATAAAAGTAATAACATGCTTAGTATAGAAAGTACAGAAAAATATAAAGCAGAAAATTAAAATTAAACGCTCATAATCCTTTGTCTCAGGGAGAACTCATATTCACTTTTTTGTATATTGGTATAGAAGGTGTTTAAATACAGTAAGTGTCTTTTCCTTGGGTTAGTGGTTCTGTTGGATGGAAGGGTAAGTTTTTTATTTTTTATTTTTTTATCTAGGAGGCCTTTTCCAACCCCCTTTAGTCTGGGTTGTTTCTGAGCTCTCGTAATAGCCTGTACTTTCCCTCTTAAAGCTTTGATCACAATGTACAGTATAGACCTTCAACAGACCATGAATTTGATGAAGGTCTGCATTTTGTCTTACTTAACTTTGTCTTCAGAGCCCAATATGGTGTTTCAGTGCGTGTTTGTTGAATGCATGAGTGATTGGGAAAGATGGAGCTAAACCAGTTTTCCCTGTCTCTGTGGTGACCCTTTCCTTGTGCTCTAATTATGCCTCCATTTCCCCAATTCTGTGGAACACATAAATTGCCATGCAGTGAAATCGTATATGATCTTTGTTTATTGCTAGTTGCTTTTTTTTTTTTAATTATTTATTTATTTTTATTTATTTATTTATGGCTGTGCTGGGTCTTCGTTTCTGTGCGAGGGCTTTCTCTAGTTGCGGCAAGTGGGGGCCACTCTTCATTGCGGTGCGCGGGCCTCTCACTATCACCGCCTCTCTTGTTGCGGAGCACAGGCTCCAGACACGCAGGCTCAGTAATTGCGGCTCACGGGCCTAGTTGCTCTGCGGCATGTGGGATCTTCCCAGACCAGGGCTCGAACCCGTGTCCCCTGCATTGGCAGGCAGATTCTCAACCACTGCGTCACCAGGGAAGCCCTAGTTGCTTTTTAATAGTTAGATGTTACTCTTTGGAATATTGCTTGCCTTGATGTGTGATGAATACTTTTAATCCTTTGGTCACTTTTTTTTTTAATAAGTTAATTACTTTCTATTATATTGATGGATTGTTTTATGTTTTAGATGATTCTCTCTAAATATTGCAACACAGGGACTATTAGATAGAGCTAACTGCCACCACCTTGAGTTTTTTCAGAAGAGGCTCCTTATTAAAAAATATATAATTTCAAGGTTTGTGCAAGGCACTTTTCCCCCGTCATCAGTGCCTCAAGATGGAATTAGAAGATTAAAAAGATAAAGTGCTTCATTCATTTAATAAGTATCTGCCATATTTATTCTCATAGTTTTCCCCACACTTGCTATTTCACTATGAAATGAAGAGGGTAAAGGGGTGCGTAGGAGTACCGTGTAACTATCTGCTTTCATTTCCTAAACAGTGGTGACTTCCCTGCAGTCAGCTGACAGTGGCAATGACCTCCGGAGTCTCAGTCCTTACCGGTTCTCCTTGGGCAGCTCCTCAGGGTGCTCCTTGTGTAGGAGACTGCTTTAGGCAGTGCTGTGGGCATGTTAGTGAGAAGGAGGGGGAGATGATTTTCAAGCCTTGGAGAGTGGGAATTGATTATATTTAGGAAAACTTTAGTGAAAGAAGGTGTTGATATTTAAAGTAGAGGCCTTTGAGTCAGACAGACATGGCTTTGAGTCCCGGCTCTTCACGTTGGTTATGAGATCTTGAGCAGATGACTGTAGTCTTATAATCCTTAGTTTTATCATTTATATTATGAGGGTAATGATAGAACCCTACCTCTTATAGTGATTGTGAAAATTAAATGAGATAACTTAGGCAAACATTTAGCAGAGTTTATTTAGCTCTAAATAAATGCTAGCTTTTGTTATAATAATAAGTATTATTATTAGGGCTCCTATAGCATCCATCTTTGGCCTCATGTGACCTTGTAATAGACTTGAGTAATAGAAATGGGTCTGATTATAAAACTTAGGTCCTTTCTAGTGTACTGCGCTGCATTTCTAAAGCACTTTATAGTTTGCAAAGTACATTCACATTTGTCATTTCATTGAATCTTTGTATCTTTAGGTATTGTGATTCCTATAGCCCCTCAGCTCCAGTTCTTCAGAAGAAGGAGGAGGAATAAACAGAAATAAGAAGAGAGAGCAGTGACAGCAATTAGGGGTTCTGAAAATGAGGTTGAGAAGAGAGTGGTAAGAGGGCTATAAACCCACTCCAGAAAGATTGCCACTGTTTTAATTTTAACCTTTTGACTGCCTGACAGGATCAAAACACTTGCTGTTTAGAGACATCTTTGCTAGTCCTTGGAGTTATTACTTCCAAGTTGAAAAATACGCGCGCGCGTGTGTGTGTGTGTGCGTGTGCGTGCACGCACGCATGTGTATGCGTGAGCGGGATAGGGAGAGAGCATTATGTAGGAGAGTTACTTTTTTATTATTTGCTTTATAACATAGAGAGAAGACTCAGTAAAAAAAAAAACAAAAAACCCAGTGGATCTAATATTAGATGCTGGGTTGTTTGAGAAGTGGAATCTCTCTAAAAATGTTTTTTAAACTGATTTTATGTATTTCCTTACCCTAGTTCTGATATTTTTTCCCACCTTAGATCGATAGAATTCGGTATAGAGTGTTAACGAAGGAACCACTTGATTGCTCAAGTCCCTCCATCTCCATCTGCTATCAGGAAACAGACCCATAGAAAAGGGCAAGTGAGATGGATGGAAGAAACTAACATTTATTGAGTTCCTACCATGTGTCCCAGTAGGCATTTGACTCATTCATGCATTCATTCTGTAGTTCAACAGATTTTTTTTGGAGAGTCTTCTGTGCGCAAGGCACAGTGCTAGCCATTGTGTATAGAGCAGTAAACAAAGCAGACGTTATTATGGTTCCCCTAATGGAAGCTCAGAGGCTAGTGGGGGAGGTATACACTGAAGATGTACATAAATAAATATATAATATCAAATTGTTAAGTGCTATGAAGGAAATGAACAGGATATGTGTGAGAGGATAACTGTGGAAGGGTCTTCTTTCTATAGGATTATCAGTGGAGGTTTCTCTGAGGAGTGGTCATATGAGCTGAGCCTTGAATAACAATAATAATAATCCTCACAAGAGTCAGCCCTCTGATAGATAGCACGTCCTATTATTATCATTTTATGTATGAGGACATGGAAGAACAGAGAGTTAAGTAACCTGCCCGAGGCCACATAATAGAGGATGCAAAAATCATGAGAAAGAGCCTTCTAGATACGTGAATAGCACTTGCTGTGGCCTTAAAAGAGGAAGAAGCAGGCAAGGTACACACATTCAGGGCACTTCTAGAAGGCTGGTGTAGCTGAAGCGCGGGGTTGGGGGGTGGGGGGAGAGTGGCAGTAGATGATGTTGGAGGGCTAGGCAGGGTTCAGATCACACAGTGCTTTGTTGCACACTGCATGGAATTTGGATTTTATTCAGAGTATCATAGGAGCCACTCACTGAAGGAATTTCAACAGGAGTGTAATATGATCAAATTTGATGCTGCAGTTTGGTATCCACAGATTCAACAAACTGTGGATCCTGTAGTACTGTAGCCCATATCAAGTGAAAAAATTTCACGTGTAAGTGGACCCTCGCAGTTCAGACCTGTGTTGTTCAAGGGTCCACAGTATTTTTCGTCTGTTGGCAATACACGAGGGAAGGACAGGAGCTGAAGGTCAAGAGGCGAGGTTCATGGGAAGTTTGAGGAGAGAAGCAAAAGTATGCATTAGTGGTCTCAGGCGGGGTTCAGGTTGGATCAGGAGATATAATAGGCTTGCTATACAGTGTTGAGTGTCTGTTTGAGGTTTATCATCATGAATTTAAAGTAAAATCAATCTGTACAGTTATATGATTTTTCTCCAGTGATGTTTAGGTGGGCAATGCAGAGGGTTGGGTTCATACAAGATTGGGGTTCTGTGAATTGTGTCCAGTGGAGGAAGAGAGTATTAAAACTGTATTTGCAAAGGAACGATTATAATGGCTCATGTAATCTGGAGGGTGGCATTGGGAAATAAGGGTGACTGATAGATAATTAAAAGGTGGTGGTTCAACAGATTATAGGTTGGAGAATTTGAGGGACTACTTGAACAGATGAAGTAGAGGTATATTGAAGTGTATTCAGGTTTTAACCCTGTGGTCTAGTGGTTAGGGTTTGGCGCTTTCACTGCCATGGCCCAGGTTCAATCCCTGGTCCGGGAACTGAGATCCCGAAAGCCTCATGGTGCGGCCAAAATTTAAAAATAAATAAACAAAAATAAAATTATAAAAGAAGTGTATTCAGTGAGTGGATGTTCTAACTTGAGATTTTGGAGTTAGTGCAGATCTCTGGTGTACCCACCACAATAAGTGATTTGAGGTGGTGGATGAAAAGGCACTGGGGATGATGTGGTCTAGGGATTGAGACACTTGCGTATTGGACAGATTGTTCTTTTAGATGAAATTGCCAAGAATGGTGACAGGAATTGGGGTGGGAAAGACTGTGAGCCAAGAGCTCAGGCCTTCAGTGAGGGAGGAGAATGACCAAAGAAATGTTGGTGGGTAACAGAAAAGGAGAGGGAGAGGATGGTGTAGTTGGATGGCTTGGGTCTCAAAGGAACAGCGGTTTTTGTAAGAAAGGAGAATTAATAGTTTGGAAGTAGCAGGAACAAGAATACCTACTCCACCTCCTGGCCTTAAGGATTTGGGGGTTAAAAAGAACAAAGCAAAACAGTCTTCTGGACAGCAGAGGAAGTAGTATCCTCATGATCAGCAGGTTTCAATTAAGGCAAAAAGGTGGAGGGAATGTTTTTTAAAAAGAAGTAATGATGTATGGAAGTTTGCTGATTAGTGCAGGAGTTCCAGAGGGGAGTGGAGGGTTTGGGAGGGAGGAGAGAGAGGTGTGTGGGAGGGATTAGGGACATGTAGATCAGTGTGAGTATGGTGATTAGGGCAGTAATAAGACCAGAGACCCTTGAACTTCACTTCAGATGAGTGAAGTAACAGATGTACTGCATAATGGAATTAGCCCCCATCATCTCTGAGAAGGCAAGCCCCTGGTTCCAGTACTGCTAAATGCTTCCTTGGAGAATATGGCAGCTTATCCCAAGGTCTCAAGGAGTGATATGGCAGTTTTCAGGGAGGGCAGCTTATGCCAAGTTCTGATGATGACTTTTCCAAGGTCACACTGAATAAGTAACAAAGCAGATCTCCTGACACCAAACCTTAGGTCTGCCCCCCGCTCTAATTTGTTTACTTTAGTTGTAGTGCTCATTTACCTTACTGCTGGCAGAGCTGGATCCATTAGAACATTAGAAAATTAAAATTAAAGAAGAAGAAAAAAAAAAAAAACCTTAAAACTAGACAATGTTTCCACTGTGGGACCACCCTAGGCTCATACGCTGGTATGTGCAACAAGGATGAGAACACAGGCCCTGGAGGGCAGTCGTTGTAGCTCAGTAGGGTCTGCATGACCGGAACTGTGTGCTTTACCCTCATGCATGTGCTCTGTCCACAGGGTCATGTAGGCACAACAGCAACCAAGAAGATCGATGTCTACCTCCCCCTGCACTCAAGCCAGGACAGACTGCTGCCAATGACTGTGGTGACAATGGCCAGCGCCAGGGTACAGGATCTGATCGGGCTCATCTGTTGGCAGTACACAAGCGAAGGACGGGAGCCGAAGCTCAAGTAATCCTCCCTCTTTTTGGCTGCTCTAGTTTCTGGCTGTCTCCTGGCCACCCATGCTGCATTCTGGGCCCGGTCAGTCTTTCTGGGCTTTGGCCTGGGAGCCAGACGTCCACACTGATCCAGGTCAGGTTGCTCACCAGATCTTGGGCCTGTGTAACTCACGCTTATCTCAGAGAGTCTGCTTGCAAAACAGACTGATAAGTTTGTGAATCCAGACATGAGGAAATGCATTTTAGCAGGATCCAAACCCTTTTATGATGCTTGCTGATAAAAGGAGCATGGGCGGTAGTGGAGGGAACTAGTGTTTGTTGAGCACCAATCATGAGTTGGGCATGGTGCTGGGCACTTCATACCTGGTTTCTCATTGAATTCTCCCACTTCCTGTGAGGTGAGCATCATGATCCTCATTTTGCAGAGGAGGAAGCTCAGGATCAGAGAGTTATTTGCTGAAGTTTACACCGGTGGGAGATGACAGAGTCAGAATTTGATTTCCAGTCTGTTTGATGCCAAGATTTTTACTTTATTTCCTTTTGGTCTGAATTACAGTTTTCTTTGTTATCAGTCAGTGACCAATTTTTCTCTCAATTACTAGACTCTATTCCTCATTAAACTATTATATTAAAAACGTAGTGCTTGAAAGTAGAGTCTCTGTATCTGTACATCATAACTTGAACTTTAAAGTAGTTTGCTGCATTAGTTCTCCCATACTTGAATTTCTTATCTGACAGGCATCCTCTCCTAGTTTTATGTGCCCTTCCCAGCAGTAGGGTTTGGGATACAGCTAAATGTAGTGGATGCCTTCATTTTGGAAATGGATTCTCATGGAGACTTTCTCTTCTCACATTTTGAGTTAGAATGGTGCAGTCTGTCAGGTGTGTGCATGTGTGTATGTGTGTGTGTGTGTGTGTGTGTGTGTGTTTCCTTTAGGAACATTAAATTTGCACTTAAAATTATTCTTTCAAGTTTTTTTTTTTTTTTTTAAAGATTTATTGATTGATTGATTGATTGCTATGTTGGGTTTTCGTTTCTGTGCGAGGGCTTTCTCCAGTTGCGGCAAGCGGGGGCCACCCCTCACCGCGGTGCGCGGGCCTCTCACTATCGCGGCCTCTCTCGTTGTGGAGCACAGGCTCCAGACGTGCAGGCTCAGCAGTTGTGGCTCACGGGCCCAGTTGCTCCGTGACATGTGGGATCTTCCCAGACCAGGGCTCGAACCCGTGTCCCCTGCATTAGCAGGCAGACTCTCAACCACTGCCCCACCAGGGAAGCCCTTTCAAGTTCTCAATGACATTGCCCTCCACTTTGCCTGAAAAAATTGTGGGTATGAAGATAATCCTTATTGCTCCTATGGCAATAGAAAGTCTTTTCAACCAAGATACCACGTAGGCTCAGAAAAGGGTTGAGTCTGCAGCTGTGCTCAAGGCTGAGCTATGGTGCTGTCCCTTTTCAGTGTGAAGTGGAAGCAAGCAAGTGCTAGTTACTTGATGTATGTTGTCTGAGTTAATCCTTAGAACACTGCTTGATGCAGAAACCGAAACCAAGAGAGGCAAAGGAATTTGCCCAGGGTTACACAACGAGTAATAGGAGTTGAACTGTGACATACATCTTACAGATGAGGAAACTAAAGTGTAGAGAGGCCAAGTAACTTTTCTAAATTACACAGTAAGTGGTAGAACTGGTATTTAAACCCAGGAATTTTTTTTTAATTGAATGAACAATTATTTAAATTCTGTAGTGCTTTACAATTTCCAAAAGTTTCACACACGTGATTTCATATAATTCCATAATAACCCTTTTTTCTCCCTTCCCCTATATTGCCCCTCCTTCCCTCTTCCCACTGATAACGTTTGTTCTCTATATCTGTAAGTTTGCCTCTTTTTTGTTTTATTCACTAGTTTGATGTATTTTTTAGATTCCACATATAAGTGATAGCATATAGTATTTGTCTTTCTCTGACTTATTTCACTTAGCATAATGCCCTCCAAGTCCATCCATGTTGCTGCCAATGGCAAAATTTGACTCTTTTTTACGGCCGAGTAGTATTCCATTGTGTATATATATACCACATCTTTATTCATTCATCTGTTGATGGCCACTTAAGTTGTTTCCATGTCTTGGCAGTTGTAAATTGTGCTGCTTTGAACATTGGAGCGCATGTATCTTTTCGAATTAGTATTTTGTTATTTTTCAGATATATACCCAGGAGTGGAATTGCTGGATCATATGGTAGTTCTGTTTTTAGGTTTTTGAGAAACCTCCATACTGTTTTCCACAGTGGCTGCACCAATTTACATTCCCACCAATAATGTACAAGGGTTCCCTTTTCTCCACATCCTCGTCAACATTTGTTATTTGTTAAACCCAGGAATTTCTGACTTGAGAGCCCCACTCTTCACTATTACATTATAGTCCTTACCATGGAACTCTGTTATAGGTGATATTAAAATATTTATTGAGTTCATGCTTAGTACAGGCACTGTGCTAGATCTGGAAATACAGAAGTGAAAAAGGCAGTTTATGCCATCAAGGAGGTTATTGTCAAAGGTAATAATAATAGGCAATAATAACACAATACACTAGGCAATGATAATACAATACTATAATAATACAATACAGTAACATGCAAAATCCTGAGAAGATCTGACCCCGTACTTGGTGGTGAGACTGGAGTCATGAAAAGCAACCTTGCTTAAGTGACATCTAAACGGAAACCTGAAGGAGTAGGAAAAGGTGATGCAGAGAAGTTGAGAGGAGGGTGCTCTAAACAGAGGGAAAAGCACAGACTTCTGGTTATTGATGACCCTTTAAGTTCATGCTTTAAAGTCTGTATTCTGCTTCAAATACATAGTAATGATAAATGGAGTATGTTGTTGACATACTTGTATTTTAATAACCAGTTAACCATCCTGTGGACTAGGAACAGAACCAAGTTCAGAAATAGGCAGAGTGTGCTGGGAGTTGATTCTTTTAGAGCATTACTTCTAAAGGAACATGCTGTGAATGAGTTTACCAGTATGTGAAATACTGATTTTTCTCAGGCTTCAGGGCAACTAGGTGGTCTGAGGGTAGTCAGAGCCTCCAGCCATCATTCCTGGGTAGGGAACAGAGTCATCCATCTATCTGTGTGCCGTACACATGCTGTTATTTTCTAAGTATCCCAAGATGTCAAAAAAAGTGGGAAACACTGCTTGAGGATATAGGAACCAAAGGAACTTCATGCCTGGATGGGGACTAGAGGAAGTCTCACTGCTGGAAACTAGGAGCTGGGGTGGGATTGTCCTGCCTATGAAAAGAAACTGAACAAAGCTGCCTGGGTCTGTGGCTCGTTTCAAGTTGTGTTTCTGGGGTGGCAGAGGAATAAGATAGCACTGTGACCAGGACCTGGCCATGATGTGACTGGGTTTATGATATCCCTAGTGTCCCTAGTATCACCAAAGGATAGGAACCCTGAGCTGCCAGTGTAAGACCTGGCTCTAGACTGGAGGCCTCTGCTTTGATGAAGATGGAAGACAGTGGCATTAGACAGGGAGGCGTGAGAGAGGAAGAAAGGGAGAGAGAAAAAGAGAGGAAGCATTCCTATTCAAGAAGAGCTAGCAAATTAAAATTCCAAAGCAAACCAGTATAACTAGTACTAAGAAAGAAAGACAGTAATCCGGAGAAAAATTCACACCCAACAAAATTATAATAAAGCAATCTGAAAATAAATTTCAAATAAATATGTTTAAAATCATCAAAATGATGAAGGAGTAACACCCATGGGTAAACTTCTAGGAAATTGTGAAACAAAACTGAGCAGATGAGAATCAAGAGGTGGATTTAGTAAAGAACCAATTAAAAGTTCTGGAAATATAAAATGCAGTTATGAAAGTTAAAAAAAAAAAAAGTATGTTGGATAAGCTTTAGACTGGGCCCAGTTAAAGAGGAAATGAATTGAAAGATAGTACTAATGAATTCAACTCAGGATGCAACACAAAGATACAAAGAGATACAAAGAAGGAAAGGTAAGTTAAGAGACATGGGGGAAAGATCGAAAGCCTCCCATATGTGAAGCAAAGAATAGAGGGAACAGCAGAGAAACAATATTTGAAGAGATAATGCCAGAGAATTTCCCGGAATTGAAGGCAGATAAGAATGAGTCTTCATATTAAAAGCACATACAGGGGCTTCCCTGGTGGTGCAGTGGTTGAGAGTCTGCCTGCCAGTGCGGGGCACACGGGTTCGAGCCTTGGTCTGGGAAGATCCCACATGCCACGGAGCAACTGGGCCCGTGAGCCACAACTACTGAGCCTGCGCGTCTGGAGCCTGTGCTCCGCAACAAGAGAGGCCGCGATAGTGAGAGGCCCGCGCACCGCGATGAAGAGTGGCCCCCGCTTGCCACAACTAAAGAAAGCCCTCGCACAGAAACGAAGACCCAACACAGCCATAAATAAATAAATAAATTTAAAAAAAAAACTGTCATATGATAATATTAAAAAAAAAAAAAAGCACATACAAATTAAGTGGTGCAAGGATAGCCTTTTCAACAAATGATGCTGGGCAGTTGGACATCCATAAGCCAAAAAAATAAACTACAACCTAAACCACATGCCTTGTATAAAATTAACTCAAAATGAATTGCAACTTAAATGTAAAATGTAAAACCATAGAACTTTTAGAAGAAAATAAAGGAAAACATCTTTGGGACTGAGGGCTAGATGAAGAGTTCTTATACATGACACTAAAAGCATGATCCACAGTAGGAAAAAAAAAGATAAATTGGACTTCAACAAAATTAAAAACCTTTGTTTTACAAAAGATCCTTGGGGCTTCCCTGGTGGCGCAGTGGTTAAGAATCCACCTGCCAATGCAGGGGACACAGGTTCGAGCCCTGGTCTGGGAAGATCCCACATGCTGCAGAACAACTAAGCCCGTGCGCCACAACTACTGAGCCTGCGCTCGTGAGCCCGCGAGCCACAACTAGTGAGCCCGTGTGACACAACTACTGAAGCCCGCGTGCGCCTGGAGCCCATGCTCTGCAACAAGAGAAGCTACTGCAATGAGAAAATGAGGTGCTACTGCGCACCTCAACGAAGAGTAGCCCCCGTGCAGCAACGAAGACCCAACACAGCCAAAAATAAATAAATAAAATTCTTAATAAAATCTTTTTTTAATTAGAAAAAAGAAAAACAGAACCTTATTTCCTTCTCAGTCCAAAAGCTGTCAAGCAGACATTCTGCCATCTCCTTTCCCATGGGTCAGAGTCTTCAGCTCCACCTGGCAAAAGGGGGTTGGGGAGGAGGGTGGCAGTGAGTCAAACAGTAGAATTTAAGGCAAAAACAACATCAATAGGGATATTTTGGTAAACTACATAATGAAAAAAGGAATAGCCCACCAAGATAATATAATAATTCTGACTGTGTATGCATCTAGCAACATAGTCTCAGAATATTTTAAGGGAATTTTAAGGAGCATCCTTGACTGATCCACAGTCAGAACAGGAAATTTCAATACCTGCTATCAGAAACTGATAAACAAAGCAGACCAAAAATTAGTAAGGCTAAGGAAGATTCAAACAATTTAATTACCAATTCTGAACCCCCCAAATAGAGATTATTTCTTGTACTAGTTTGTAAACCTTTGAAGTTGAGTATATCTTATTAAGATTTATATTCCTGAGTGTACCTAGCATGCTGACATTTTAAAACAGTTGCTCTGTAAGTATATGTTGAATTACAAAATTACGTTGACTCCAAAGAAGCCGTGGTCTTTTGAAATTTTTTTGCACCTCTTATGTGACAGAGGATTTCTCAGTTCTGTTTGATATAAGACAGTCTATAAAGTAAATACCTGGGATCTGTTCCTGTCAGGAAGTGAAGTACAGGGTTATTTTCTTTCTAGCTTGTTTGTACTTAAGTGTTGGAATAGATCCTTACTTGATCTTTTCCAGTGGGTTGACCCTGTGGAAGAGCTCTTCATTCACAGCGGGGCAAATTGCTAGATGAATGGGAGAGCTTTCCTTTACTTTCAAGAAAACTATTTATTTGAGAAGGTTGTTCTCCTGTCTCTGTGCCTTGAAAAATGTCTATGGAAGTAGGCTGTGGCCCCTGGGAAGGAATGGAGAATTGGCTGGAATTCTTGGCTTCCTTGACTCTTAACACTTGTTAATTCTTGAGCAAGATTGGAGTGTGGTATTTAAGATAATTTCCTGCTTATTTTGGTGCACTGATTTTGGAGGAAACTAAAATCTATTTGGAAGAAGCTAAATGAAATCATTTCAGTCTCTAGGTAGTTGAATATTTAAATTTTGACTTTGTTATGTAGATTTATGTTTATTGAATGTTGACCAGAAAATGTGCCCTATAAAATTTCTGCTTAGAGATTTATCTATATTTGGGAGGCCTACTATATAGTAATGTTTTATAAATATTCTACAGATTCTGGAAAAATTATTCTCTATAGGTTACAGAATTCAATATATACTTATCAAATCAGCATTTTTAATTACTATTATGTTTTTAACAGTTTTTGACTATTTTTGGTCCATGAATGATTAAGAGAAATGAATTAAGTTTCCTGCATGTGTGTGTGTTTGTGTGTGTGTGTGATTTTTCTCCTGAGATTTCAGCGGTTTCCACTTTATATATATATATATATATATATCAGTGCACAAAAAGATTCATGCATTTCATATCTTTATTGTGAGTTGTACCTTTTTCAGTGTAAAGCAGTCCGATTTGTTTTATTTATGTATTGTGTCCTGCCTTTTTCTTTATTTCAGTAACAATGAGCTATTTTTTCCACTGTTCTTCTTTGTACTTGTCCAGTGTATCTTTGTTCAGCCTTTTACCTTTGCCTTTTTGTTTTAGCTATGTTGAATACCTTTGTGAGGTTTTTCCTTTTTGGCCCAGTCTAAGTCACTGTCTTTTCATAGGGAAGTTTATCTTACTAACATTTATCATAACCACTGACATGTTGGTTTCATGTCAGTCTACTTGTTTAAGCTTTGTTTTTTATGCTTTCTTTCTTTTCTTTATTTTCTATTTCGAATTTTTTTATAGTTCTAAAGCCGGTTACCTTTAAATCTCTTTAATAGGCTTTATTTTTTAGGGCAGTTTTAGAGTTACAGAAAAATTGCCCAGAAAGTATAAAGTTCCCACATTATCTCCTTCCTGCCTCTCATTTTTCCCTATTAGTGGCATCTTGCACTAGTGTGGTACATTTGTTACAATTGTTGAACATATACTGATACATTATGATTAACTAAAGTCAGCAGTTTACATTAGGTACACTTTGTGTATTGTAAAATTCTAATTATTGTATCATACAGAATGGTTTCACCAGCCTAAAAATGCCCTGTGTTCTATTTATTCATCCCACTCCTCTCACCTCTGGCAACCACTCATCTTTTTACTGTCTTTGTAGTTTTGCATTTTCCATAATGTAGGCTACTTGGAATCATTCCATATGTAGCCTTTTCAGACTGGCTTCTTTCACTTAGCAGTATATGTTTAAGGTTCCTTCATGTCTTTTTCTGGCTTGATAGCTCATATTTCATATGATGACTAATACTCCATTCTATGGATATACCACAGTTTTTCCATTCACCTACTGAACGATAGCTTGGTTGCTTCTTTTTTTTTTTTTTTTTAACATCTTTATTGGAGTATAATTGCTTTACAATGGTGTGTTAGTTTCTGCTTTATAACAAAGTGAATCAGCTATACATATACAAATATCCCCATATCTCCTCCCTCTTGCATCTCCCTCCCACCCTCCCTATCCCACCCCTCTAGATGGTCACAAAGCACGGAGCTGATCTCCCTGTGCTATGTGGCTGCTTCCCACTAGCTATCTATTTTATATTTGGTAGTATATATATGTCCATGCCAGTCTCTAACTTCATCCCAGCTTACCCTTCCCCCTCCCTGTGTCCTCAAGTCCATTTTCTACATCTGCATCTTTATTCCTGTCCTGCCCCTAGATTCTTTTTTTTTTTTTTTTTAATTTATTTTTATTTTTATTTTAGTTTTGGCTGTGTTGGGTCTTTGTTTCTGTACGAGGGCTTTCTCTAGTTGTGGCGAGCGGGGGCCACTCTTCATCGCGGTGCGTGGGCCTCTCACTTCCGCGGCCTCTCCTGTTGCGGAGCACAGGCTCCAGATGTGCAGGCTCAGTAGCTCCTTGGCATGTGGGATCTTCCCAGACCAGGGCTCGAACCCGTGTTCCCTGCATTGGCAGGCAGACTCTCAACCACTGCGCCACCAGGGAAGCCCCCCTAGATTCTTTAGAACCATTTTTTTTCTTTTTTTTTTTAGATTCCATATATATATGTTAGCATATGGTATTTGTTTTTCTCTTTCTGACTTACTTCACTCTGTATGACAGACTCTAGGTCCATCCACCTCACTACAAATAACTCAATTTCATTTCTTTTTATGGCTGAGTCATATTCCATTGTATATATGTGCCACATCTTCTTTATCCATTCATCTGTTAATGGACACTTAGGTTGCTTCCATGTCCTGGCTGTTGTAAATAGTGCTGCAAAGAACATTGTGGTACATGACTCTTTTTGAATTATGGTTTTCTCAGGGTATATGCCCAGTAGTGGGATTGCTGGGTCGTATGGTAGTTCTATTTTTAGTTTTTTAAGGAGCCTCCTCCATACTGTTCTCCATAGTGGCTGTATCAATTTACATTCCCACCAACAGTTCAAGAGGGTTCCCTTTTCTCCACACCCTCTCCAGCATTTACTGTTTGTAGATTTTTTGATGATGGCCATTCTGGCCATTCTGACTGGTGTGAGGTGATACCTCATTGTAGTTTTGATTTGCATTTCTCTAATGATTAGTGATGTTGAGCATTTTTTCATGTGTTTGTTGGCAATCTGTATATCTTCTTTGGAGAAATGTCTGTTTAGGTCTTCTGCCCATTTTTGGATTGGGTTTGTTTTTTTGATATTGAGCAGCATGAGCTGCTTGTATATTTTGGAGATTAATCCTTTGTCAGTTGCTTCATTTGCAAATATTTTCTCCCATTCTGAGGGTTGTCTTTTCTTCTCGTTTATGGTTTCCTTTGCTGTGCAAAAGCTTTGAAGTTTCATTAGGTCCCATTTGTTTATTTTTGTTTTTATTTCCATTTCTCTAGGAGCTGGGTCAAAAAGGATCTTGCTGTGATTTATGTCATGGAGTGTTCTGCCTATGTTTCCCTCTAAGAGTTTTATAGTGTCTGGCCTTACTTTTAGGTCTTTAATCCATTTTGAGTTTATTTTTGTGTGTTGTGTTAGGAGTGATCTAATTTCATTCTTTTACATGTAGCTGTCCAGTTTTCCCAGCACCACTTATTGAAGAGGCTGTCTTTTCTCCATTGTATAGTCTTGCCTCCTTTATCAAAAATAAGGTGACCGTATGTGTGTGGGTTTATCTCTGGGCTTTCTATCCTGTTCCATTGGTCTGTGTTTCTGTTTTTGTGCCAGTACCGTACTGTCTTGATTACTGTAGCTTTGTAGTATAGTCTGAAGTCAGGGAGCCTGATTCCTCCAGCTCTGTTTTTCTTTCTCAAGATTGCTTTGGCTATTCGGGGTCTTTTGTGTTTCCATACAAATTGTGAAATGTTTTCTTCTAGTTCTGTGAAAAATGCCATTGGTAGTTTGATAGGGATTGCATTGAACCTGTAGATTGCTTTGGGTAGTATAGTCATTTTCACAATGTTGATTCTTCCAATCCAAGAACATGGTATATCTCTCCATCTGTTTGTATCATCTTTAATTTCTTTCATCAGTGTTTTGTAGTTTTCTGCATACAGGTCTTTTGTCTCCTTAGGTAGGTTTATTCCTAGGTATTTTATTCTTTCTGTTGCATTGGTAAATGGGACCGTTCCTTAATTTCTCTTTCACATTTTTCATCCTTAATGTATAGGAATGCAAGAGATTTCTGTGCATTAATTTTGTATCCTGCTACTTTACCAAATTCATTGATTAGCTCTAGTAGTTTTCTGGTAGCGTCTTTAGGATTCTCTATGTATAGTATCATGTCATCTGCAAACAGTGACAGCTTTACTTCTTCTTTTCTGATTTGGATTTCTTTTATTTCTTTTTCTTCTCTGATTGCTGTGGCTAAAACTTCCAAAACTATGTTGAATAATAGTGGTGACAGTGCGCAGCCTTGTCTTGTTCCTGATCTTAGTGGAAATGGTTTCAGTTTTCCACCATTGAGAACGATGTTGGCTGTGGGTTTGTCATATATGGCCTTTATTATGTTGAGGTAAGTTCCCTCTCTGCCTACTTTCTAAGGGTTTTTATCATAAATGGGTGTTGAATTTTGTCGAAAGCTTTTTCTGCGTCTATTGAGATGATCATATGGTTTTCCTCCTTCAGTTTGTTAATATGGTGTATCACATTGATTTGCGTATATTGAAGAATCCTTGCATTCCTGGGATAAACCCCACTTGATCATGGTGTATGATCCTTTTAATGTGCTGTTGGATTCTGTTTGCTAGTATTTTGTTGAGGATTTTTGCATCTATGTTCATCAGTGATATTGGCCTGTAGTTTTCTTTTTTTGGGACATCTTTGTCTGGTTTTGGTATCAGGGTGATGGTGGCCTTGTAGAATGAGTTTGGGAGTGTTCCTCCCTCTGCTATATTTTGGAAGAGTTTGAGAAGGATAGGTGTTAGCTCTTCTCTAAATGTTTGATAGAATTTGCCTGTGAAGCCATCTGGTTCTGGGCTTTTGTTTGTTGGAAGATTTTTAATCACAGTCTCAATTTCAGTGCTTGTGATTGGTCTGTTTATATTTTCTATTTCTTCCTAGTTCAGTCTCGGAAGGTTGTGCTTTTCTAAGAATTTGTCCATTTTATTGGCATATAGTTGCTTGTAGTAATCTCTCATGATCCTTTGTATTTCTGCAGTGTCAGTTGTTACTTCTTTTTCATTTCTAATTCTATTGATTTGAGTGTTCTCCCTTTCTTTCTTGATGAGTCTGGCAAGCAGTTTATCAATTTTGTTTATCTTCTCAAAGAACCAGCTTTTAGTTTTATTGATCTTTGCTGTTGTTTCCTTCATTTCTTTTTCATTTATTTCTGATCTGATCTTTATGATTTCTTTCCTTCTGCTAACTTTGGGGGTTTTTTTGTTCTTCTTTCTCTAATTGCATTAGGTGTAAGGTTAGGTTGTTTATTTGAGATGTTTCTGTTTCTTGAGGTAGGATTGTATTGCTATAAACTTCCCTCTTAGAACTGCTTTTGCTGCATCCCATAGGTTTTGGGTCATCGTGTTTTCATTTTCATTTGTTTCTAGGTATTTTTTGATTTCCTCTTTGATTTCTTCAGTGATCTCTTGGTTATTAAGTAGTGTATTGTTTAGCCTCCATGTGTTTGTATTTTTTACAGATTTTTTCCTGTAATTGATATCTAGTCTCACAGCGTTGTGGTCAGAAATGATACTTGATACGATTTCAGTTTTCTTACATTTACCAAGGCTTGGTTTGTGACCCAAGGTATGATCTATCTTGGAGAACCTTCCATGAGCACTTGAGAAGAAAGTGTATTCTGTTGTTTTTGGATGGAATGTCCTATAAATATCAATTAAGTCCATCTTGTTTAATGTGTCATTTAAAGCTTGTGTTTCCTTTTTTATTTTCATTTTGGATGATCTGTCCATTGGTGAAAGTGGGGTGTTAAAGTCCCCTTCTATGATTGTGTTACTGTCAATTTCCCTTTTTACAGCTGTTAGCATTTGCCTTATGTATTGAGGTGCTCCTATGTTGGGTGCATAAGTATTTACAGTTGTTATATCTTCTTCTTGGATTGATCCCTTGATCATTATGTAGTGTCCTTCTTTGTCTCTTGTAATAGTCTTTATTTTAAAATCTGTTTTGTCTGATATGAGAATTGCTACTGCAGCTTTCTTTTTGATTTCCATTTGCATGGCATATCTTTTTCCATCCCCTCACTTTCAGTCTGTATGTGTCCCTAGGTCTGAAGTGGGTCTCTTGTAGACAGCGTATATATGGGTCTTGTTTTTGTACCCATTCAGCCAGTCTGTGTCCTTTGGTTGGAGCATTTAATCCATTTACATTTAAGGTAGTTATCGATATGTATGTTCCTGTTACCGTTTTCTTAATTGTTTTGGGTTTGTTATTGTAGGTCTTTTCCTTCTCTTATGTTTGCTGCCTAGAGAAGTTCCTTTAGCATTTGTTGTAGAGCTGGTTTGGTGGTGCTGAATTCTCTTAGCTTTTGCTTGTCTGTAAACGTTTTAATTTCCTCGTCGAATCTGAATGGGATCCTTGCTGGGTAGGGTAATCTTGGTTGTAGGTTTTTCCCTTTCATCACTTTAAATGTGTCCTGCCACTCCCTTCTGGCTTGCAGAGTTTCTGCTGAAAGATCAGCTGTTAACCTTATGGGGATTCCCTTGTATGTTATTTGTTGTTTTTCCCTTGCTGCTTTTATTATTTTTTCTTTGTATTTAATCTTCGGTAGTTTGATTAATATGTGTCTTGGTATGTTTTTCTAGGGTTTATCCTGTATGGGACTCTCTGTCCTTCGTGGAGTTGGGTGACTGTTTCCTTTCCCATGTTAGGGAAGTTTTCAACTATAATCTCTTCAAATATTTTCTCAGACCCTTTCTTTTTCTCTTCTTCTCTGGGACCCCTATAATTCGAATTATCGTGTGTTTAATGTTGTCCCAGAGGTCTCTAAGACTGTCCTCAAATCTTTTCATTCTTTTTTCTTTATTCTGCTCTGCAGTAGTTATTTCCACTATTTTATCTTCCAGGTCACTTATCCATTCTTCTGCCTCAGTTATTCTGCTATGGATTCCTTCTAGAGAATTTTTAATTTCATTTATTGTGTTGTTCATCATGGTTTGTTCGCTTTTTAGTTCTTCTAGGTCCTTGTTAAACGTTTCTTGTATTTTCTCCATTCTGTTTCCAAGATTTTGGATCGTCTTTACCATCATTACTCTGAATTCTTTTTCAGGTAGACTGCCTATTTCCTCTTCATTTGTTTGGTCTGGTGGTTTTTACCTTGCTCCTTCACCTGCTGTGTGTTTCTCTGTCTTTTCATTTTGCTTAACTTGCTGTGTTTGGGATCTCTTTTTCACAGGCTGCAGGTTCTTAGTTCCCGTTGTTTTTGGTGTCTGCTCATGTTTTTATTCTCTTAACAGCATTTTTAGCAGAGCTGAAGTTTTTAATGTTAATGAACTCCAGCTTACCAGTTTTTTTCATAGATTGTGCTTTTGGTGTTATAGCTAAAAAGTCATCACGAAACCTAAGGTTGCCTACTTTTTCTCCTATGTTATTTTCTAGAAGTGTCATAGTTTTGTGCTTTACATTTAGGTCTCTGATCCATTAAGAGTTAATTTTTGTGAAATGTGTAAGGTCTGTGTCTAGATTTCTTTCTTTTTCTTTTCTTTTTTGTTTCTTCTTAATATACAGTTGAAAAACCCATCCTTTCTCCATTGAGTTGCCTTTGCTCCTTTGTCAAAGATCAGTTGACTATATTTGTGTGCATCTATTTCTGACCTGTAAGATTTTTTAAAACATTCCTTAATTTATATTTTTCCACCAGATTCAAGGGTGAAACACTATCTTTTTAGGAACACCCATTTGTAAAAGAGAAAAACATAAAATTCAGTGAGGTTTTACCTTGTCAAGAACTTGAGATGGGAGGTATGCACTTCTTCTTGACAGAAAACCACATTTATTTTACTTCATAGATAATTTAAGGGATTTTTAAGAATAATTTTGACTAGTCCTAATTTTTTTTTTAATAAATTTTTATTTATTTTATTATTATTATTTTTGGCTGCATTGGGTCTTCGTTGCTGTGCACGGGCTTTCTCTAGTTGCAGTGAGCGGGGGCTACTCTTCATTGTGGTGCGTGGGCTTCTCATTGAGGTGGCTTCTCTTGTTGTGGAGCACGGACTCTAGGTGCACAGGCTTTAGTAGTTGTGGCACGAGGGCTCAGTAGTTGTGGCTCACGGCCTTAGTTCCTCTGCCGCATGTGGGATATTCCCGGACCAGGGCTCGAACCCTTGTCCCCTGCCTTGGCAGGCGGATTCTTAACCACTGTGCCACCAGGGAAGCCCCGACTAGTCCTAATTTTTATGCAGAGATTTCAGTCGTGTGTTATGACTCCATTGTACACTGGAATAGCCATTCCTTTCCTTCTTTTCAGGTGTCCCTTAGACATTCAACATATTTCACTGGTGTCTTATTTACTATTGATCTTCATTAGGCTACTGACAGGTGAAGTACTGATACTAAAAACCTGAAGAATTTTGCTGTGGTATACAAAGCTGGTGTAGTATACTTTGGAGATTATCGCAGTGCTCAGTGAGTGGAAGTTTATGGCTATAGAGCAGTGCTGTCCAAATGAAATGCAATGCAATCACTTCACACCTGTTAGAATGACTATCATCAAGAAGACAAGATATAACAAGTGTTGGCGAGGACGTGGAGAAAAGGGAACCCTTGTGCACTGTTGGTAGGAATGGAAATTGATACAGGCACTATGGAAAACAGTATGGAGGTTCCTCAAAAAATTAAAAATAGAACTGCCATATGATCTAGCAATCCCACTTCTGGGTATGTATCCATAGGAAATGCAAACAAGATTGCAAAGAGATACCTGCACTCCCAAGTTCATTGCAGCATTATTCACAATAGCCAAGATACGGAAACAACCTAACTGTTCATCTATGGATGAATGGATAAAGATGATAATGGTGTATATATACACACAATGGAATATTACTCAGCCATGAGAAGGAAGGAAATCCTGCTATTTTCAACAACATAGATGGACCTTGAGGACGTGATGCTAAGTGAGGTAAGTCAGACAGAGAAAGACAAATACTGTATGATATCACTTATATGTGGAATCTAAAAAAGCGGACACATAGAAACAGAGGTTAGAATGGTGATTACCAGGGCCTAGGGTGTGGGTGGAATGGGGAGGTGTTGGTCAGAGGTTATAAACTTTCAGTTATAAGTTCTTGGGATCAGAGTACAGTGCATTTGAAAAGTTGCTAAGGTTGCCAGATGTTCTCACTGTGATGGAGGTATTGGCTGATACTACTTGGTAGTAATCATTTGGTAATATGTAAGTGTATCATATCAACACTTTAAACCTACACAATGCTATATGTCAATTATATTTTAATAAAGCCGGAAAAAATGCATAATACAAGCTACAAATGTAAGCCACATTTACAATTTTAAGTTTTCTAGTAATCACATATTTAAACATTTCCAAAAAACAAGTGAAATTAATTTTCATAATATATTTTATCTAACCCATTATATCCTAAATATTATCATTTCAACATGTAATTGATATAAAAATTATTAATGAGATTTGTAATGTTCTGTTTTTTTCGTCACGTATTCAAAATCCAGTGTTTATTTGCTATTTACAGCACATCTCAATTCAGACTAGCCACATTTCAAGGACTCAGTAGCCACATGTTTGGAAAGTGCAGCTGTAGAGTATGCCAGCACATGATATAGCCATGCAGTGGATTTCACTGTGGATTCACTTCATTCTCATGGAGCCCTTGGGAAACTTGGTGGACCGCCTAGATAGTTGAGGTTTATCTCATTCAGTATCGAGGTTTCTTTATTTTTGTAATATTTCATAGAAGCTCACTAACATGTGTTAACATTTTCCTCTGCCTTCTTAATCAGTATGTAACATAGTGGTTAAGAGTGTGGGATTCAAAGTCATAGTCTGGGTTTGCATTCTGGCACTAACCATTAGGGTGATCTTGGATGAATTACTTCAGCCCATGTATTCCATTTTTCTCATGTGTAAAATGAGGATAGAAACTTCCTATCAGGGTAGTTATGAAAATAAAATGAGAAAATACATGGCAAGTGCTCAGTAAATGTTTGTTTCTGTTGCTGCTAAATACTATAACTCCAGCAGCTACTACTGCAATGAATACTAGTATTAGTTCAGCAATAGTAGCATAATTTAGCCCTTTCTTGATGACTCAAGTAATTGTACCATGCTATGATACAGTGATGCTCTTGTGGGCTTATGAAAGTATCTAGGAACATTTGACTTTACATTATACGTTTTCTGACAGCTTTGCAATTTGAATTCTTTATACTCCCCACACCGCCACCACCACCCCCACTTTTTTTTTTTTTTTGCTGTCTGCATGCCTGCCGCTGTCTACTCTTCTCCCATTTCTAGGTTGCTGCTTCTAATTTATACTCCTTAGAGTCATCATTGAGAACCATTTACCTAAATAATACAGCCTAAGGTGCCCTTCCCATCTGACCCCCAGGTATGCTCCCGTACATTCTAATGCATCACATTCTTTAACTGGCAGCTTCTTGACACGCACCATGTCTGCTTTTGCTGTTTCCTTAGAAATGCCTTTCTCACTCTTCTTTTGATATCCTGCTTAATCTCAAAGACTTAAGTCCCTCATCATTTCTTCATTCAGCAAATATTTATGGAGTTCCAGGCCCTGGGTATCGAGGATAAAATGGAGAACAAGAGAAACGCAATTGCTGCTCTCAAAAAATTTACAGTTTGGTGGGGAAGAAGAAATTATCAAGT
Organism: Balaenoptera ricei; assembly: GCF_028023285.1. Taxonomy (NCBI): domain Eukaryota; kingdom Metazoa; phylum Chordata; class Mammalia; order Artiodactyla; family Balaenopteridae; genus Balaenoptera; species Balaenoptera ricei. The sequence continues at coordinate 113,170,999 of NC_082644.1, read as the reverse complement.
GTAATAGCATTTTGTAACTGGCTCATTTCACTTATCATTTGTATTCATTCATGCATTCAGTAAATATTTATTGAGTGTTTGCTATGTACCAGGCATTTTGCTGGGTGTACAGTGGTGAGGGGAACAAGACATAGTTTCTCTTTCATGAATTCTACAACCTAGTGAGGGAAATGGGCAGATAATTAAGCCAAATAATGTTTGCTTAGAAGCTGAGTTAAGTGCTCTGCAGGGAAGGAATGCCATTTGTGAGAGCCTCACTTGGGAACCAGGGAGGAATTCCCTCAGAAAGTGATGCCAGGGGCATTTGGCAGGGGAAGGCTCCTGGCAGATGGAACTGTGTGGCAGTGATGCTGTGGCAGGAGGAAGCATGCTGTGGTCAGGGAACTTGAAGACATAGCAATAGAAACTGTCCTAACAGGAGCTCAGAACAATATGAAGGTCTTGCTTCCACCTAAAAATTAGTGGACATTTTCTCCCTAGAACTTTACCAGGAAATTTAGATTTAACTATTCCTGTCTGAGGTTGCTGTGGCTTGACAAACGTTATGATGTTATTTATCAGTTTTACTTTCCATTTATGGGGGGGTGTGTTTTAGAGAAAAGGAAATCTTGGGAGTCTTAAAAATCTTTTCTCTTGACTTCAAAGAGATGAACTTCTGAGCTGCAACCATCAGGAGCTTTCTCTTACTAATGCCTGACACACTCAATATTGCTTGTCACCAAAATAAGCAGCAAAGCTCATGTAATGAGCATTCTGGACATTTCAGAATCATGCATTCTTTTATTTTTCATTAAAAAAACAATAAGCATTAATCTGTCTTGTGTTCATACTTTAGTGTGTTTTGCATTTTCTGAAGATAAGAAATGAACATGTCAGATCACATTTGGTAGAAATCTGGGATGCTTCCTGGAATGCTCCTGAATTTTCATATATGAATTAAATACCATCTATTTATGGGCTATAGGCTTCTGTCTCTTCATAAAAGCCATACTGGCCTTTGAACATAAAATGAATATTGGTCAACAATTCAATGCAATAATTTTTTCTAATGAAGAAATTTAGCTTTATTTGATGAAATATGAATAAGGGAAATTCAGTTAATTGTACTCATTAAAGCTTTGGAGATCTCTATGTCTCCCCCAAAAGGATCTCTCTTTGGCAGCAGGCTCCATTTTGCATCCACTCATTTCTTAAACTTCCAGTCCTCTTACAAACTCCATGGTACCTAAAAGGGCCTGCTCCTTCCATGCCAACCCAGCTCTAAAATTAAGCCTCTTCTTGTGGATCCAGTTGTCCTGTACTTGTTTGTTAGCGCTTTGATCATTCTTCTCTCTCTGGTAGTGACTCACAAACAGGACTTTTAGGTTTCTCTGTCTCATTGCTATCCACCATGCTTCTGTTAGATAGTTAATTCTGCTTCTTTGTAATCAGAAGCTTAAAAGTGGTAGAAGAAATTTTGGCAAAATGAGAATCCTTCTTCATTCCAGGCACTGTGAAGTTAATTATGTCATTTAATCCTTATAAGACCCTTATGCAGTAGTTATGGTTATTTCTTCCATAATTCCAGAACCTAGTAGAGAAAATGAGCACACTTACCAATCAGGCAGGCCATGCTCAGAGTCTCTAGGACAAGTGATTTTCTCTGTGTAGTGGGGTGAGAGATTTCCCAGACTTCTTTGTACTGTTCCATATTTCTAAATTGTCTACAGTAAGAATGTATTAATATTACACTTATCAAAAATTTAATTAAATATTTTATAAAGAAAGGAAAATGAAAGTTATACATACCTATTATGGGACATCTGGAAAGTACAGAAATTTAGAAAGAAAAAAGTGCTCATTGCTTTAATGTAAATATAATCTTTATGAACTTTTTGGTCCCTTTTCTTCTAATCTTTTTATATGTATGTAATTGAACATTTTTATATAATTGTAATAATTTCTTATTGTTTTCTCCTTAAAAAACTGAGATGCCAGTGCTCATATCTTGGTGAACTGTAAGAATGCCTCTTTCATTTTCACTTTGTCCTGGGCCTTCTTCCCTTGTCTTGAATTGCTATCTCTGATACATGTGCATTGCCTTGAAAGCCCCACTTGGCTAACAGGTATCAATGTGACAAGCCAGAAAAAGAAAAAGAAAAGCTTATTACTTCTCCTCTTCTCGTTAACACACACATCATTAATAATACCCTCTATGTTTTTTTCATGGGTAGAGTGATTCAGTCTACACATTCATATATTCATTCATTCAACAAATATTTGTTCTAAATGCCAGGCATTTTACTCTTCAGTGAAGATACAGAGATAGTAGAAGAATCCCTGCTCTTTAGGAGAACATAGATGCATAAATAAGAAAAAGAGCAGTGTGGTAAGTTATATGCAGAAATATCAACCAAGTTCTGTAAGAACACAGAGGAGAATCAGTTGGATTCTCCTAGAGATCCAAATGATTCTCCTAAAGAAATCAAGGAAAGCCTTTCATGGGTAAGAAAATGGAGCTCAGACAGATTTGGTCACATAGCTGGTTTGTGGTTGTGTTGGCATTAAAACCAGATCTCACTGCAAAACCCGTCCTCCTTCCAACAAACTGTCATGAAGAGGCACCCCGTTTTTGTTGTTTTGGAAGCTCTAGGTGTCTGTATTTGGCCAATTTCTGAGTCAGGGACCACAGCTGCCCCTTTTTTCTCTCCCCATTTCAAAATGCCACCAATTTCTGATTTGATCAAAGAGTAATGGAAGAGAAGTAAGGAAACCTGAGTTCTCTGAAAACCAGCTTTGCCACCATTTAACTAGGTGATCATGGGCACCTTATTCTGCTTTTCTAGGTATCTATTCCCCATTTGTAAAAGCGAGGAGATTGAAATAAATTTCTCTAAGCTTCTAATTTTTTATAAATAATATGTCGTTGAAATAAATCTCTCTAAGCTTCTAATTTTTTATAAATAATATGTCGTGGTTTCCTTCTCCTTTTTAGCATATGTAGCATTTCCATACGATTGTAGGTTCCCAAGGACCTTGGGAAATCTTGACACACCATGGCTTAGGCAGAGGAGTAGATGGGAGTCAGGAGTGAGGGCTCTTGACTGCCTGGGTTTGAATCTCAGCTCTATAACTTACATGCTGTTTAATCTTGCATGTAAGAGTAACCTCATTGAGCCTCAGTTTTGTAATTTGTAAAATAGAAATAATAATAAAGGACTCACAGAGCTGATGGGAAGATGCAGGGAGCTTATGTGTCTAAACCACTGTGCACAGTGTCTGGCACGTGGTACTCAATAAATGTAGCTAATGATACTAATGGCTGTTTTACTAGTACTAATTTGGAGTCCTGAAGCAGTTTTAGAAGTCAGAATATCACAGTAGCTTCTTTTATTAACGATTCCCCTATAAAGGCACAAAGGAACCAATATCCATGCATAGAATATGGAATTTTAGTCATCTTTTTCCCCTTAGATGTTCAATTAAGGGTTGATAGGGGGTGGAGCACTGTTTACTGCTAAACTTTACTGAAGACCCAGAAAAGACTTCCGTTAGTTTGTATAACAAAGAGTGGATTATTCACTCTTCTCTTTGCTGTGTTCCCGGTGCTCAGGACAGGCTACAGCACAGCGTAGGCACTTTACAAATGTTTTTTGAATGAATAAATGATATCACACTTTATATTTAAGAACTGGGGGGAATAATAGCACTTGGCACATTGAGTCTTTTGGCTTTCAGAGCTTAGGCTGTGACATTTGCTGAGTTTGTTTCGAGGAGATTTGGGGGCATCCTGTGACAATCAAAGCAGAATTCTTCTGATACCACTGTTTGGCTTTCTGCTTTGATCAATAGACTTATTATTTGCCCTTGAAACCTCTGTGGTGCTAGGGATTCACAGACATTCCTCAGGATGATTTACACGGCAGTAAATAATCTGTGCTGTCCATTGCTTGCTTCATCAGTGTCTGCCCTGCTCATAAAATCCCGGAGGCTCAGTGGCCCCAAGGCTGGAGCACGGTGGACATGTTCACTCCAGTTACAGATGTTTGCACATAGAACATGTTGCTCACTTTCATAGTTGCTTTGTTGCTCTAATATGCATCCACCATTTGTCTTTAAGGGTTGACCTAACTATAGAAGTTATTTTCCATCTGACTTTATTATAGTTACTACCATTTATTTTTTTACCTCTGTTATATGCTAGGCACTACATATATTATCTCATCAAAACTTCAAAACCCCCTCTAGGTGATTGTACCCTTTCTGTAGAATTGGAATCCGAAGGGAACGAAGCGTATTCTCTGAAATCACGTAGTCCATGAGCAATGGGGCTTAGGTTGAACTCAAGTCCCTTTGGACACAAAGCCCTTAGCTACTACACCATGATATTTTCCTCATCTGAAGGGCTTTCTTCTCCTTCTACAAGTGTTTTGTGTTGAAGCTGGTAACCTTTTGCAAAGATTGGTAAGTTTCCCATACCATTCAGAGATGAATTTTAAGTTTCTTAACAGCATTGCAAATACATGAAATTTATAGTGACAAACATAGACAGATTACTTTCTTGTGATCCATCCATTTAGTAAATTTATAGTTCCCATTAATTTTAATCTGTCCTTATTACCTATTTTATATAATAAATATCTCTTAGTCATGACAGACTGAGTATAGATCACCTGAAGTAGGCTCGCTCTCAATAAGCAGAGTTGCAGCTAAAGATTTGTGAATTAATTGGGAAAATTGCAAATCAGGTAGTCAGTGAAATAATTCATTGTCACATCCAATCAATAAACTTTGTAAATCAACTCATTTAATTCAAAAAATGATCTATATAGATCAAGCAACCAATTAAACAATTAGCATACACTTTGCAATTAATTAATTTAAGCATCAATCATATAATTAAAACTCCAAATTTAAGCTACAGAATTTAGAATCCTACCTCCTTGTGAACTATTAGGTTCCTGCTTCTGAATGCTAGCAGATTTGCAGTTTCACAATTCAACTTTGGTGCAGGGTATTTTAAAGTGTTTAAGTTGATTTCAGTTTTACATTTTCTTTATGTTAGTATAGTTTCCCACCCTTTTTCAGCAAATTGACTTATTTATTTCCCCCAAAGGAGAAGGAGTGTTAATTCTAAATTGGGCAAAGCTGGAATCTGGGAGTACTGACTGGACGTTCTGGGGAAGTGAGACAAGTCCAGAAGTAGCTGAGAAGGCTAGGTATCTGCGTCAGGATGAATTGCGTCATTTGCTTTTACTCTGTTAAGTGTCCTTGGTGTTTGGAATCAGATCCTGTCAAGTGAGCCTGATACTCTTCAGAGAAAGGAGAACTGTAAAGATTGTCTTGGTTACCTTGAGTTCTTCTTCTGATCTAGAGCATAGATATTTTCTTAATCCTGAACATAAATCAAAGGCCTCTGATTCCCTCCAAATAATTGTTTCCTCCTTTATAGTTTTGTCTCTCTTTTATGATATTTATTTTATTTACATTCATAAATATTATAGCTAATGTAGTGCTTACTTTTTCCCTTTGCTCTACTCTAAGCTTCCTTTGAGGGCTGATACTCAATCTCATCTTTGATCAAAGGGGTTAAGTTCTGGGTCTTATCTATTAACAGGTGCTCAGTAAATATTTGTTGAAAGAATAGAGCAGTATAAATATTCTCCTTTCACATTGTTTTTCTCCCCCTTTGCGCTGCCATCTGTTTTCTCTTTATCAAATGAAGTAGGGTTTGGGAGATCTAACTGTATCACCAGGCTTTGGGGTAAAAAACAGTAGTTTTTGGTAAAACAGTAGTTTTGGTAAAACAGTAGTTTTACCCAGTTTGCTGTACACCATAGCTTCTGGTCTCTGCATCCCTCCCTCACCTTGGTGTTCACTTACCTTTTTGTTTTTTCTTACAGTGACAATGTCAGTGCCTACTGCCTGCATATTGCCGAGGATGATGGGGAGGTTGACACAGATTTCCCCCCACTGGATTCCAACGAGCCCATTCATAAGTTTGGCTTCAGTACTTTGGCCTTGGTTGAAAAGTATTCATCTCCTGGTCTGACATCCAAAGAGTCGCTCTTTGTTCGAATGTAAGTATTGACTCTGTTACTTATCTCAGTATCTCACCTCTACCTTCTAGTATTTTGGATTTGATTTTGGCTTTGTTCATCAAATGAATGATATTTGGTATCTGGAGAGTCAACATGTAATGATTACTTTCAGAGAGATGTTGGGGGCAACATTTGCATTGTATTCTATGCCTCTGCACCTAGACTAAATGCAGACTGCTTTGCCAGTAGCAAATTGTATTAGGTATATCTTGAATGTCATGTCTAGGAACCAGACCTCTGGAAATACTGGGGTACTTTGGGGCCTATGAAGGACAAATTTGGGGTTTCCCTCTTTCTCATTAAGGAATCCAAACTGAAAATGTGCATTGCAGCCACTTCTCTTTTGTGACTTAAAATACTTCTTTTTCTCTCCAACTTTGTTCAAATCAAACTTGATTTTTCTTCTTAGTTGCCTTCCATTAGACTGAGCAGAGGTTCTTAATCTTTCCTGTGCCTTTGGTAGTCTGGTAAAGCCTACAGAAGCCCTTCTCAGAAAAGTGTTTGTAAATGCAGAGAGTAAAATTCACTGGAGTATGAAAGAATTCCATTATATTTAAATAGTTATCAAATTATTAAACAAATTTGTGATATAGTCATATGTACTGGCTTTATTAATACATTAAATGACAAGATCCAGAGGCAGGTCTAACAGTAACTCCTGACGTCTTGTTTCAAAGTAGTGGTAAGTGTAAATGATATTTGAGAAATCTGCAACAATTGTAATGTGCTGTGATGGTATCTGTGGTTTCTGTTCATGACAGAGTCACCAGTACTGCTCATATGACTGTGGTTTGTTGACCGCATTCATAATTCAAGAAGATGCTAAATATCAGTTAGAAGTTAGTTAAAATAAAAATGTAGTTTTTGTCCATTAACATCTGTAGAGCACCTGAGTCTTACACATATGTCCTGGTTGTTAGGGGAAAACCTGCAGCGTTTTCTCAGCTTAAGGTCTTCTAACAGAGGCCGTGACAGTCCCACTCCTGGCCATCTCCTGGGAGCAATAGCGATCCCTTTGGCACCCCCTGCTGTTAGTAACCAGCAAATTCACTGTCCAGAAGAGGGATTGCTTTAGAGGACTTTCCCCCATCTTTTAAAAACATATTGCCTTTGTTTCAGGTTTTTACTAAAAATAGGATTATGTTACCTATGATATATGAGTATTTTGGGTGTTTCTACCCTTGACCAAAGAAAGAAATCTGTGTGCCTGGGAGTGAGCCGGGGGTGGCTCCTCAAGCTTTATTATTGTCATTTCATCCCTACCCTGAAATCATGTTTGGTGTATATAACATCACGTATTTTCCTTCTTTTTACATTTCAGAGGCACTAAAACAACAACTTTAAAGAATATTAAAGTAATTTAAAAGTTTTCCAATGATTCCTCCATCCCAGTATAATTATTTTCATTTTTGTATAATCATTTCCACATGTATATATATTACAGTTTCAGTTCTAGCGTACATATTGTGTTATTTTTACTTAACATTATATTACAAATATTTTGATATCTGTTCTTAATTCCTACAATCTACATTTATTATGTAATGTCTCAGACCTTAGGTAAAAACCTGCAGCTGCTTTTCTAACAAACCGTTGATCAGCAAAAATAAAGGGGCTACAGAAACCCTCATGTTTATGCTGTTCCTTTTTGGACTTCACGCAAAGACAGTTCTGTGTAAATGTACAGTTGACTCTGATTTGGAAATCTGAAAATCAGTTCATCCTTGTTATAAAAAATTTTTTACAATTGTAATTATATTGATGTTCATATTATATAAAATAACTCATTTAATAAAGTAGTACTTTAATTTTTCAAAAAAATCTAGACAGAGACAGCCCCTGTTACAGAGCTTAGTGTCTAGTGGGGGGAGAGTTGTCAAACAGGTCATTCCGATGTGATGAGCAATACAGCAGAAAAATGTACGGGATGCAATGGATGCCTGTCAGAGGATGTTTAGATTGTTTCCTTGTTCTGGTTGTAACAGGTGATTCTATAATGATAGTCCTTTTCTATATCCCTTTTATTTCTGTTGAATAACTTCCTTAGGATAATTCCCTGTGAATAGGATTATTAATCAGGGTAGAAACATCTTCAGATTCTCGCTTTGTATTGACATATATAGCCTTCTGAAGAGGTATCTATTACAATGCTACAAATAAAATTCATAAAACCATCTTTTCAGTCTTACCATTACAAGGTATCATTAGAAGTTTTTTCTTTTTACTTTAAAAGATGTATATAATGAAATGTCAGTAGTTTCTGCTTGAAATTCTATTGTTTATTAATAAATCACTAGAAGAATTGTTCTCATTAGCACATAATTTTTACTACATAAATATTAACATATGATCATAGCAGTCTTTTGATCTGAAAGTCCTTTTTCAAACAAGAGCTTTAAAATCAGTGATTTTCAATAGAATGAGGTTGGGGGTGGTTTGGGCATACCTTCCCAGGAGAAGCATGTAAGGCTACACAGTGTCTCACTGTGAACCCTACCTTCCAGAGAATGGGAAGAGAGAATGGGAAAACAAGTGCTTTAAACCTGATACTTTTTTTTTTTTCCTGAATTACTCCCATCCCTGCACTCTCACTCCCAAACACACACACCACAGTCAATCCTTTTTTTATTCTAAACTCCAGGAGTTTATTCAATATGTCTGGAGTGTTTCTGAAAACACAAGGTCAAGTAAAATCTTTATATGTGAGCATTTAGAACAAATGTCAATACATTTTCTCTTTCTTCTTTTTCTCAGTTGTCTGATGAAATAGTACAAATTACTGACCATTTGCCCTGTGTATGTTTTTTTGGTTCAGCAACCTCCCATTCACCTTTCTGGTCTAAATTCTAAGTTAGAAAAATGTCTCCTGCAAATGCAGGACAGAGCAGACCTTTAGGAGTCTCCAGGGACATATCCAAAGTTTCAGAGAGTGAAGTGCCAGCAAAAGAAGTGAAACCATTGCTCCTTCTCTTCATTCCCTCCCTTTCCTCCTTGCATCTCTCTCCCAGTGGCGAATGGGCAGAAAGTGGCTGCATAGACACTGCACTGAGCCAGGAAGAAGGAGCTAGGTTTGACAATGGGAAGTGAATTAGTGTTTACTAAAGGCCAACTATGTATATGTTATTTCATTTAATCTGAAAATAGCCCAGTTTTTATTATGACCATTTTAGAGACATGAAAACTGAGGCTGGGAAGTACTGCTGTCAGGCCTGGACTTAACCCCATGCCTAACTTCAAAGTCCATGTTTTTTCCAACACCCTGATGATGGTTGGGATGTGGGTAGGGGAATCAAGTATTGGTCTAGTCATTCAAGTGAATCCCACTGTCTTAAGGCCAAAGTTCAAGAGCATGGTGGCCCCTGGAGCCACTTCTTGGGTGCCGATTCTGACCTTGCCCTTACTAGTGTGTGTGAAATCTCAGATGAATTACTTGACTTTTCTACGGCTCAGTTAAATGAGGGTAGTAATAATACCTCTCTCATAGAGCTGTTGTGAGGATTGGATGCGTTAATATGTGCAAAGCACTTAGAACAGTGCCTAGCCTAAATAAGCATTATCTAAGTGTTTGCGGCAATTGTTGTTATTATTAATAAAAATCCTCTGAGGGCAAGAACTGGATCATTAGTGCCCCACAACACCCAGCATAGCTCCATTACTATGGTGGTAATGGAGTAAATAGAGAGATTGAGTAAAGGCTGAATTGGAATAACTTTTGCTGAACACGGACAGGGGTGGACATTGGAGATCGGCAGACATCCTTTAAGACAGGGGTCCCCAACCCCTGGGCTGCGGACTGGTACCTGTCCGCGGCCTGTTAGGAACCAGGCTGCACAGCAGGAGGTGAGCAGCAGGCGAGTGAGCGAGCGAAGCTTCATCTGCCGCTCTCCATCGCTCACGTTACCGCCTGAACCATCTTTGCATTACTGCCTAAACCATCCCTGCGCCTAGCACAGGGCTTCCTAGAGAAGGAATGAACAAATGAATCTTCAGGTGTCTGCGGGCTGCTCGGGGAGAAGGGGGCCCTTGGGCAAGCTTTCTGTCCCACCTTGCTTTCTGAGCCCACTTAACCTCTTCTACAGCCCTGTTTCTGCCTTTTGAATACCATGAAGCCCCAGGTTGCCTTCTGTTTTTCAGAGGCCCTCATACCGTTCAACCAGGAGTCTCCAATATACCATCTTTCCCTACTCCAAATGAGGCAGCACAGCCTTTGAACTTAGGCTAACCTGGGTTCAAGTTTCAGCTTCACTAGTGACTTGCTCCATGACTGTGGTCTCAGTCTCTTCATCTGTAAAGTGAGGATGGTAATTACTACCTCATGGATTTGTTGTGAGGAATGTTCTTAAATGTAAGTAATGTACAGACCTCTTTTAAAGGAAAATTAATTCTCCTGAAACTTCAGTGTTTGCCCAAATTTGTTTTATTATAAATGTTACTTAAACACATACAAATGTAAAATTCTAGCTATAAATTCCATGTCTTTATGCAATCCAAAAAAATTACAAATTAAATGCAAATAAAACTATAACATTAATAAAATAAAAATTAACAACTTTAATGCAACAGATGATGTTTTGCTGAAATTAAATCACTGATGTGGGGTTTAATGGATGTTAATTGTTTTACTTGTCAACTTGAATCTTCTGATTTTCATATGAAACATCAGACTATCATATTATTTGTCCTTTTAAACAATGAATGTATTTTTAGGTACTAGTCCATTATTTTAATGGGCCAATTGATTTATAGTGCACCCTCCACCCCAAATTTTAAATGTTTTTTAATTGGAAAAATAAAGAACATTTCTGCTAGGATGACCAGTTTATGCCAGTCCTACCCAGGATCTTCCCTGTTATATTTTTTTTTTATTTTTTGGCCACGCCGTGTAGCTTGCAGGGTCTCAGTTCCCAGCCAGGTTATTAAACCCGGGCCACGGCAGTGAAAGCCCGGAATCCTAACCACTAAGCCCGGAATCCCTTCCCCACCAGGGAACTGACTGTTTTAAAATAGAAAGTCCTAAGTCCAAGAGCACCCCACTCAGTGCCGGGTGAACCAGGATGTTGGGTCACCTTACTTTCTGCTGTTGTCAGTTGGTTCTGTTCATAGATGGGCTCTCTGCCTCATTTGTCCTGTGCACAGTGTGACTTGCATACTGCAGGGGATGAATTCTTCAGAGATCAGCAAGTCTGTTCCATAAAGAGCCTTGTGTACTCTTCTCCTGCCACTTTTCCTCATTCAACAAACTGTTTTGGCACGTAGCTTGCACTGATGCCATTTGGCTTTTCTAAGTCTATTACTGATGTTAAATAACCAACTGCTAGGATACTCAACCCCCCAAATCTCACCAGCTCATCCCACATGTTGGCAAACTTTTTCTATAAAGGACAAGATAGTTAGTATTTTAGGCTTGCAGGCCATACAGTCTCTGTGAGTCAACTCTGCCATCATAGTGCAAAAGTAGCCATAGAAAATACATAAATGAATGGACATGGGCTAGATTGGTTGACCCTGGCTTTATTATATGTTTATTTCTTGTTCACATCTGTCTAATGAAGGTCAAGTGGCTCTCCTGGGTATTTCTCCTCCAAGCAGTGACTCAGGGCTCCCCCCAGCTGGATGGAGAATGAGGAACATGGAAGACTGGGAATGGTCTATATCCATATCTATCTATCTATTGCTTATATAAGTCACTATATATACATCTATTTATCTATCTATATAAAATTTTGCTTTTCAGTGAAAATCATATGTACGTGATTTTCATTGAACTAAAAGCAAAATTTTTAAATTCTGAAACTCAAGAGAGCCTGTGAATGCATCTTTTGACCCTAGGGGGGGTCCATGAACCTCAGGTAGGAAATGCTGCTATGAGAAAATTAGCTCAGACCCTAGTGTGTAGGAAGTGTTATGTAGTTGCTATTTGTTATTTTTATCAGAGATTTATCAGCCTGAATAATTCATACTAAGTTGTATATGGGGTTTAACTTTTCTTTGGATTATTTTTTATTGCACAATTAATACATGTCCGTTATATTGGGTTGGCCCAAAAGTTCGTTTGGGTTTTTCCGTAAGATGTTACAGAAAACAGAATAGAAAAATTAGAAAATCTGTTTCTTCATATAAAAGAAAATTTCAAATTTCTCTTTGTTCCATCATGCAGAGATAATGACGTATTATATTATATAATGACTTACATTTAAAAACAGGAGCTAGTTAACTTAAATGAATCCCTAATTGGAAAAGTGTTTTGTGGAAAAGAGTGTGGAGCCGGATACCTTTTGATGTTCTTACTGAGTTGGGGCTAGGCTGGTTTTGCCCTCCCAGGCCCTTGGGCCCCAGGAAACCCCTGGAAATAGAGTTGTCCTTAGGGGAAGGAGAATGGATTACTCTAACAAAGTACAAATTAGGAGCCTGTTAGTGGACACGGCCTCCTTTACCAGATCAGCAAGCGGATTTCTAAGGTATCCATTGTTCTTGATTGATTTTGGACAGAGCAAACGTGTATGTAAACAGGAGTCCCTAACTTGCTGACTGCTAGTAGCTACTCTGAGCCTAAGCATTGAAGTTGTTTGGCTGTCAGGAGTGTGGGAGGGGAGAAGTAGGGGACAGAGAGGTACGGGGGGGTGGCCCCTAATACTAGTTAAGAGCTGGATCTCAGCTGGTTTTCAGCATCTGAAGAAGTGCTCCTTGCCAACAATGACCACGCCAAGGCCTTTAGACATAGTAGGACAAGGGAAAATGAAAATGAGATCTTGGAGTGGACAGGAGAGGAACTTGCATTGTCCATCTCTTCCCATCCCCCAGCATGGGCTAATTCAGTCAGAATTTGTGAAACTGAGTTGACTTTAAAAATGGCAATGACAAGCAGCTGGGGTGGTGTCATTGCGTTACATGTGTTGACATTAATGTTTCACACTGGGATCCTACTCTGGGGTGGGGAAGAAGGGGTATAAGGGAAGAAAAGTCAAAAACAATAAAACGGACAGAATCTTCCTAGATCAGAAGTCAGTTAATTAAATTGCCCTCCTATATATGTGTTTTACTTAAAATGTTTAATATGTCAGGTGGATATGGGAAAGGAATCATTTTAACCAAGAGCTGCAGAGCAAATAGAATCCAGTTAGGATTTTGCTACTTAGGAAATGGACCACTGGGTAGACGTTGGAGGATCTTGTACCAGAAGCTGGGCTGCCTCAGTCAGTGTGGCCCAGAGGGCTCCCAGAGACTGCTGTGGCTTCTCTTGGCTCTGCATAAAGGGAAAGGTTAGCTGCTTTTTTAGGAGGCATGCCCTAGATTCATTGCTCTTTCCTGTATGAGGGCCTTTCAAAAAAGGGTCTCAGTGGTTTTAGTATACATTCTTGATGAGATCTCCACAATACACCCTAAGTGACCAGACCTTATGAAAAGATATCATTAGTTTGAAAACTCACATACTCTTAATGTGATACTGCCTTAATGGTCTTGAGAGGAGGTAGTGGGGGTGAGGGGAAGAAATGAGCGTTTTTGCACACTTGGTTTGGTGCCCCTAGTAGCCATTATCTCATTTATTCCTTATAAGCAACTTATCTTTATAATATATAAATGAGGATCAGAGACAGGTAGTTATTTATCCGAGGTCGTGCAGTTTGGTAAGGGGCAGAGCTAAAATAGGGCAAGGAATAAAAAAAGATGCCTGTGCTCTTTGTAACCAGGCCTGACAATATGGCTATAAATTATCCTAGTTATTTATTGTTTGCTTGAGTCATAGAGGACCAACTGTGTGTTGTTTCTTTTCATTCTGTTGTATTAGCAAACATTTTCATTGTCCAGATTGTCCTCGTGTATGGAAGTGTAACATATGCAGCCTGTTTAATTTTGTATTTGTAAATCTGACTTGATTTCCTTTTTGGCAACAGCTACTGTCTAGAGAAAAGAAAAGAAAAGATTTTTCTTTGTGTCTGTTTAAAGTGACAGAAATATTGGAGTAAGTAATAAAGATGGAAAGCATTAATTACATACTTCTAAGAATTTAAAGGTCAGACAAGCTAAATATGTATGTTTTGCTCACTGGAATGTCTGTCTGTTGAAATTGTGCCAGGATAACTTTGTTCCTACAATAAAAGCACATATTTTAGATAGCCATCAACTTACTTTGGTATCCAAAAATTATACCAGATTGTTGCTTTAGTTGCTATATATCTTAAAAGTTTGGGACTCACATTTCTTATGTTAATGTGATTTGTTTCATGATCCACCCCCTTTGGCCATGTTTAGTTACTATGTCTCATTTTGATTTCCTCTGTTCTCCCCTCGGCTTGTGTTGGAGTCTGTCAGCTACTGCTATGTACATGTCAGGCTAGTGACTTGTAATGTTTATTAATACAACGTCAGTCTTGCTGTTGAAAAAACCGTGACGCTTCTCAGAAGGGTGCGATAGAACGAAGCGTTTGATTTCCAGATCCTGTCTGCACTGTGTGGTGAATACATTCTCAGATGTTATGCAGTTCACTGACCTGACAGTTGTGGAACCCCGCCTGGGACCCCACTTCAGCAGGACATATTTGAACAGAAACAGTTTGCAAAACTTTACACACTTAAACTCCTGCCAAGGCAAACTGTTAGCCACTTGAGTTTGTTATAAATACCCAGTGGCAGTGGTTGGAGGTAGCCCACGGTGTGTTTTATATTCTGAACTGAATGTGAGTGTCTTTGCGGTTATATAGAGTAGTAAATAATTGAGTTTGATTAGGGAGAGGGACCTCATTATCCCCCACCTGTGCCCAGCTGGAAGGGGAGGGTCGAAATGAAGCCATTAGCTGTCTCTCTTACTGGCATCTCAAAGAGCTCAAATACATCTGTGTCTTATTTTCTTTTCTGGCACAATCAGTCGAGCAAGCTAAGCAGGCATGACCGGATTTGGCAAGTCCCAAGGACTCTGGCAAAGATACACAAGGAGAAGGCGGAGGGCAGTCATTTTGGCTTCTCACTGCCCATTAGTCTAGTGAGTTATGTTTTTGGAAAATGTCTGTTTTGAAAAAGAGTACTTTGTCCAATGTCAAATATCACATACTCACACAATGCGCTTTGATCTTTAAAAAAAAAATTTTTGTCAGTGCAAGGGGAAACAAAATGTGGCATTCCCACTAGTGTAAACTCTCTTTATGGATAAAGAAATACCCGAAGGACTTCCTTTAAAGCAGGCATGCTGCAGTTATTATAAGGCTTTCTCTTGCTCGTATATTTTCATTTTCTACCTTGAAATGCTCGAAAATGAACATGCATGGAATTGGGACCAGAGCAGGCTGGGAACCAAAGGAGTACGTCTTCATCACGATTTTGAACTGGTCAGGACTGGAGGAGGGAGTGCTACTCTTGGCAGCCTTTTCCCACTTTCACAAACTGATACTGTGGCTCAGGGAACCAGGACGTTTTCCAAGGGCTTTTAAAAAGCAGTCTTGTAGGTCATATGGTTAGTCTAAGAGCTGGGACATTTATAATCAAACTGAATTTGTTACAGTGGGAGTTGACCTTTTCCATAGATTGGTCAGTGGTTCCAATCTGGAAGATATGCTCTCTGGAAATCTCTTCTTCCCCTTAGTCCGCCCAAACTCCCTTGGCCATAGGGAGGTTTAAAACACAGGCTTTGGAGTCTGGCTGACCTGGGTTCAAGTTCTGGTTCCTCCACTTCTTAGCTGCGTAATTCCAGGTATGTGTCTCAACCTTGCCAAACCTCAATTTCCTCCATTATAAAATGGGACTGATGATAACACCTACCTTTTCTGGAAGGATTAAATGAACAAAGTAAGTGCTCAGTAAATGTTGACTGAAGTCATTTTCTCGTCATTATATATCACTTCTTTGTATGAAGAAAAGCTGATAGTTATTATCTATTGCTTATTAAGCATTTATTTTATGACAGGTATTATGTTAATTATTTTAGAAGTATTTAGCCCTGACAGCAATCTTACAGTCTAAGAATTAGCCTCATTTTGTAGATGAGGAAACTAGAAGTTAGAGAGATTATATCATTTACCCAAGGAAGGCAGAGCTGGGACTCCAAAGCAGTCTCTATTCTAGAACTTGCTGTGCTCTGCTGCCTTCTGGTGTTGCCACCATTTTTTCATGATACAGAGCTAAATGACAACTATGTTTTGAGACCTCTCCACTAAGAAGCTTCTCTGATCCCCCTCACCCTTACCGGCTGGGTTAAGTGCCCCTATGTTTTGGCAGCACTCTGAGCTTGCCTTCATCTTTGTGCTTATCATGCAGAACTATAATTCTTTGTTTGCTTCTTTGTCTTTCTCTCCCACTGGACTGTGCTACTTGGATTAGGGACTGTATTGTTGATTTCTGAATCCAAAATAGGATCTTTAATAGATGAGTGACCTCAGGTAAATTCCCTAATGTTTCCAGCCTCAGTTTTTGCAAAATGGATATAATTTATTAGTGCCTATTTTAGGGTAGAATGAGTTAATGCAGATTTAAAAGGCTTAACACAGCACTTGGCACATACTAAGTGCTCAGTAGGTAGTAGATGCTACTATTATTGTTGTAATTGTTGAATAATAACATCTTGTACTCTGCAGAAGCAGACACTTAATAAATCTCACTGGATTTCTCTGCATTATCACCTTGAGTTTTGACTTCCACTATCCCCACCCAAAGCTGAGTTAAGCCGAGGTGGAACGTACCTACTTCTCTGGTTTACTCTCTCAAAAAGGAAAACCTTAAAACCGGAGCCCAGGGTGCCCTGCTTTGAGCTTCAGGGGGGGTTTGATGCCTGGGCCAGGGGCTGCTTACTGATAGTGTCCCACTGCTGCCACCATGCCCAGCCAATTGCACATTTTCATTGCCCTGTGTTATCAATTATGAGCAATGAAGGTTGAGATCCATTTCCCCAAATAAGCAATATCTCCTGGGGGTTTTGGGGAAATGGGCTGAATGGGGCCTCTTCTCTTGGGGTGATGACTTGGGACAAGGGGAACACAAGAGAAGGAACATCGTAAACCCCTTTTACTGTTTGCCAGCCTTAGTTCCAGGTGCTTGGCATTCATTGTCTATTTTATCCTCCTGGCAATTCTGTAGGGACATGCCCTCCTCATTTCGTGGACGCAGCTGAGGTTCCCACATTTTAAGACAACATTTTGGTTAGCCATGGAGCCAGGATTTGAACCAAAAGGTATTTAACTCCCAGCCCATGTGTCTTCCTCTACAATATGTTGCCTTCCAACTTGGGTTCTGGTTCCAGCTCTGCCCCTATAAATAGAATCCAAGCTTCTCAGATAAAGACCTGTGCCCCTACTTCTCTCTCTGTCCACCGCCGCCTCTAGTTCAGTGCTTAGTGTAGAAATGCTCATTGTGTTAGGTTAATGCTGGTATAAAAACTTCCCTCTGGTAACTGAGTGGCTTTGCACTGGGACAGAGCTGAATTCCTCAAGTGAGTAATCTCTTTTTAAAATGCCCATACGTTTTCCAGTGTTTACGAGACTTGACAGGACCTAACTTGGAATTGACTGAAGCACTCCTGGCAGCGTTTAGTCAGCTCCCTGAGGTGGCGCGTCATCCTGGACCCAGCACGGGCAACGCAAGGAGCTGTGGAAGGGTGGCTGCTTCTGCTCAGTGCCCCTGGAATGCCCTGCACTGGCAGAAAAGAAGCTGTCTGTCCACGAGGGGAGCTGGAGGAGGAGCAGTTTCCTAGCTGAGAGTGGGTTTGCAGCCCACCTGTCTGTCCATCCATCTGCCTGTCTGTCCAAGGGCTGGTCATCCCCAGCGCAGGTCACAACCCAGAGACTGAAGTGCAGTGCCATGAAGAAGGGAAGCAGGGCTAGCACCCTCCCCGCCTGCTGCCCCGGGTCCGCCAAGAGCATCGTCTCCTCAGTCTCAGACCCAGTGCCCAACATTAAATAGAAGTGCCTTTACAGGATGTATTTCCGTAGACATTTTAGAAAGCCCATAAAAAATCCTGGATATGAAGAAATGAGGCATAAAACCCAGACTGTTTGGAAGTCAAGCTGAAAATTGTGGTAGCAAGTCTCCGTATCCATTTATTAAATGGGAGCGTAACTTAACAGTTGCACCTACATGGATTCTGAGAACCACTTAGATCCTGTACTCTTGTGTTTTAGAAACATTAAGTGCCGTAGACTTGGGACAAGATCCAAGGTTGGCGTTCGTCTGGAGGAAGAGGAGTGAGTGGAGTGCGAGGCTGACCTGAGGAAACTTTCATTAGGTCTGGCTGAGGGCGCAGGACGTGGGTCACAACCTCTTTCTCCTTTAAATGTGCACGTTTTCACCAAAACGGAGCCCCCAAGTGAGATCCCGCACACCCGCGAAGGCACATTCCGAGTGCCGAGCATGCCCCTTCCCTTCACTGTTGTTTTCATTTTCCTCTCATGAACCTTGCTACCCTGGCTTCAGCACAGAGGCTGTAAAGGAAGATGGAGAGCCGAGTTACCTCAGAATGATCACTATCGTTAACATTCACGGGTGGTTCACTTATCATTCCTGACTGCACAGACATGGCAGCCGCTCGGAAGCGTCCGCAGGTGTAGCATGGTGATACATATTACATTGTGCCACAATGGATTTATGTATTCTGTAACAAAAGAAAAGTGTAATGAAAAAATACAGAAGGTAATCCTTTATTCCTCTACCACACAGTTTATCAGTAATGCCTGTGGATGATAAGTGCCAGGGATTTCCTCCACATGCTTTAACCTTGTCACCCAGGTACGTTTTGGTAAAATGACAGAAAAATACAGACAAGGGATTTTCCTCTGTTCAAAAATCTTTTAAAAGGACACTTTTAATTTATGGAAGTTAGTCCAAACACACGGCTTCCTTTTGAGCTTTTGGTCTGCCTTCGCTGAAAAGATAAATGTATTGGTTGGAAATAACGCTATCAGCCAGCAGCAGATTAGGAGAGAATGTAAGCAATTTATAAGCAGACTCAAATCTAAAATAGTTCAGGTGGAACCCGGACAGATGGAAGTTTGGGAGATCTAGCCCAATACTAGCTTGCGAGTACCCAAGAACTGGTGTTCCTTTTAGGTCCTACTCATCCATCGCCCAGCATATTGTCACAGATGGAGCGCATACTGACTTCCGAGGAGAAAGCAGGGGAAGGCAAGTCTGAACGCGAATGATTGGCATTTGTTCCAAACACACACTGGCCTAGTGCCAGAGCAAATACCCGCAAGTTTATAAATGCACAAGGCACTTTACATTTCAGAACTCTTGCCAGAGCATCACTTACTACCTCGCTCCCTAAATATAGTTTTAAAAAAAGAGCTATTTCTTATTTTGCTTTGATCAGTAAAATAAACTTTTAAAGATTGTTCTGGGATGGGGTCCAGCTTCTGAGGTAAAGAACGGCCGGGGCTCAGGCATGATTCAGTAACAGAGTGTTCAGTAAAATTAGCTTGACAGTTCTCAGGCCTGCTGTTCGAGAGCAAAACTTGACCAAGTTAAAATGGATGATCGTGCTGGCTAGACCAGCATCGGCTTTTGCCTTTTAACAAATGGAATGTCAAGGATTAAACAGCAAGCCGTATGGAGAGGAGGGGGTGTGGAGATGTCTTTGTATTAGGGAAGCAAATTGGGTCCTTGGTTTTGAGATCGGCCCCCAGCCCCCTTGGAAAGCCAGCCACCTGGTTGGGTCCAAACTAGGTTTAAGGCCCCTTCCCAGCCTGTCCTACCATTGGGAAGCTTTTCCATGGCTTAGCTTGGGGCTTGGCTTTTCTTTCAGTTTTCTTGTCAGTATGAAGTTCTGCCATGTTTTTTGGCTGTGTTCCGCTTTGAGATTCTTATGGGGAAATGGGAATGCAACCAAACTCCTTGTGGCAATTCCCATGTTCCATAGTTGGAAACTTGGGTCCCATTTGTTATATGAGCTGCTTGGAATTGGCCTGTTTTGTTTCAGTGCCCAAGCATAGTGAGTAGTATTTGTGATACCTGCTATTGCAGTTAACGGTCTTAGTGAAGTTATACCTCACCCAGGGATGGGCTTCTTTTTTAAGGCTACTTGTTCCTTACCAGTTTTTTCTTATCTAGATGACCCCCCCCACCCCAAGTGTGATTGGCTAGAAGCTTATAAGTAGTGTTATTATTTTGTCGTAATTATTTACGCTTCAGCTAATATTTTGCTTGACCTTCTAAGACTAAGTAGATTAAAACATTACTACTGAAGTGTACACAGACTGTGTATTTTTTTTTAATGCTTGTTTATTAATTTATTTATTTGCTTGCCAGTTAGGGAGAGTCTTTGTTTTCCTTATTCTAAATTGCTTTAGGCTATCATATCCACCCCCCCCCCACCCCCCATTTTCCCTCCAGGGCTCCATGAGCTTTAATATAATGGTAGTATCTGCCTGCAGTGACATCTACTGACACAAGCCAAGTTTATCGTTTGTTAGTCCTTGCTGCAAGATTTGGCTTGGGAACCAACACTAGGGAGCCATGGTACTAGTGACCCACACAGACCAATTGGATTCAATTTAAGATACATAGAAAAATCTTCCCTAATTCCGCCCTCTCTTTCACTTGGAACTGTTCATATTAGAATGCTTTTCTCGCACGTGCGCTCTCTCTCTCTCTCTTTTTCGCGTTAGAAGTTTGTTTATTTAACCCTTTTTAAAATAATTGACACTTCAGTGTACACTTATTCAAATTGAAACTCAGTGAGGACTGTATTAACATCTCTTTGGTTGAATATTGGTCTTGATTTAATGTTTGTCTTTTCCTACAGAAATGCTGCTCATGGATTCTCCCTTATTCAGGTGGACAACACAAAGGTCACCATGAAAGAAATCTTGCTAAAGGCAGTGAAGCGAAGAAAAGGATCCCAGAAAATTTCAGGTGGGACAGTTAAATCATACTCTGGCAACAGAAGCTTAACCCTTAGTTAAAAGTGCTGGGTGTGGGTGTTGGTGTAGGTGTGGGTATGGGTGGGTGTTTGATGGCAGGCTAGATTGGTTCAGATGTCATTGCTGGGTTCAATAGCAAGTGTACAGCAGAAGAGTGATTTTAAGCTGCCCCTGGGCCCAAGGAAGGGATTGGGTCAGTGACATATGTGAGAAGAATGTGTCCATGTCTCTTATGGAAGCTTCATCATTAATTTGAGATAGATTAAGACAGCGCTACTTGACTAACTATTAGTTGGCGTAAAGCTGTCTGGAAAACTGATTTAACCCTAAATTTGAAGCACTGCTTTTAATTTCATGTTTTCATGTAGTTTTCCATGGGGGAAACTTCTGGTTGCTAGTGTTTGGGGTATAGAACAATAGAAAACATTTTTTCATTTTTACCAAAATGAGGGCAACTGTAAAAAAATAAATTTTTTTTAAGATAAATCACTTGACACAAGTAGCTGTTAATCGCTAATTCCTCGTTACCCAATTTATACAGAAAATAAGCTGGTGGTATTAGCTGTAATATTTAAAGGATACGAGAAAAGAAAATATTCCCAATATTGAGAAATAATTATTTTGAGAAAAATAGCTCAAAGATTTATCACACCATAGACAACTTTAGTATAAATCAACCTATCTATGACATGTCAAATATCTTAGCTTTGTAAGCAAATGAGACTTCTTAAACACCTTTGGTTTTATGTTTTGGAAAGGGAAAAAAAGCGTGGCTCGGGTTGAGGAAAATAGTTCTGTGTTCCTTTTAAGGGGAGGAATGTAATCTGTTCCAGATTTAATTAGCTATCTTCAGATGAAAGCTGAAGTTTTAATAAAAGTTGGAAGAGATAACCCAGTGAAGGACACGGATGAGCTGTCTCAAGGCCATATTCCAGGGGAACGATAAGAGCTGTAAAAAATGGCAGAGGAGAGCAATTGACTGGAGCAATGAAAATCTGATTCTCATAAAAAAGAGAGAGAGAGAGAGATGCTGGTAGGGGCGGTTGTAGATGAGACCTGCTAGCGTCTGCAAGCAATTTGGATGCTTGCCAGGAGTCATTGTTCACCCTCGGCTGTGGCGGCTCCGTCCAGATGTGCCAACTGCACGTTTCGGCTTTTGCCAGCTGACTGCGCCGTTTGATAACCAGCTCTCTGGATGCCCATCACTGGCCGCAGAGATAGAATTAAATGATGATGATCTTCCCACAAGTTGGGAGAGGAAACAATGCATATAAATCTTGATTTCATCTCAGCATGAGAAGTCTTTATCCATCATCACTCATAATGAACAAGTCGTTAGCTGGGATGAATGGTGTTCTGGTTTTTCCAAACACCTCTTTTGTTCATTTTTTGGGTGACTTTTATCCATTGCATGGGGGTCAAGCCTCTTTGCGTTTAAGGGATGATTGAAGAGGCATAGCCTCTACTTTCCCAGGGGAAAGTAGAAATTTTGGGGTTCTAGGTGCCAATCTAATAGCATTTAAACAGTTTCAGATATTTAAAGGTGTTAAATAAGCATTCTTCTGCCTTTAGGATCCTGGTTTTTTCGTCTTGTTTTCGTCCCTAAATTTTTTATGTAATAGTGTATTTTATGACATATTTATTATATTCTGAGATAGCTTTATTCTGAATTGCCCAAGAGGAGGTAGGACCAACTTTTTTAACCTTCTTAATAGAAATTCTGCTGTCGCACATTTTTTAGATCATGAAAGCTCTGTGAACTCACTGGGATACAGCTGAACCAGTGTCTTTCCCTCCATCTCCAGCCATCCCTGTCCAATTGCATACCTATTTATCTGTGTCCATCTCCAGCAGCCACGTTTATTATACACACATTTATTTATGTTCACCTTTGTGTACACATCCCTGCCATTTCCATCAGAGTCTTTGCCATATCATTGGCAAAGAGTTAGGACTTGTTGTCTGAAAAACAGTCATCTGCATTATTTATTCCTTTTCATACTAGAGAAGTCAATTGAGATTGATGCATTTACATAAATTACTGTCCATTTTCTTGATCCAAAAAGCTTTTTAAAATAAGAACCTCTTTCTATTGCTTTGTTAAGTCTGGTCTCATGAAATAGAAGGATTATCTCCAGTTTGGAAAAGATGTTTATTTAAGGTTAACTTGGTAAAGGCAGGGTATATTTTGTGTTTTGGAACTTTGTATTGTGGAGTGGACTTGTTTTGGAGGGTGATTAATGAAGAGGAAAATCCTCCTGTCATAGAAAGAAACACAAGTACATTTACTCAAAAAAAAGAAAAGTCTGTTAGTGCTCACAGTTGGCTGTGAAATACTTATTACTTACCCATTATGACACATGAACTTAGTCATGAACTTGGTGTCAGGAGATGCCAGGTTAGAGACACTCATCCTGCACTTCCTAAGCCTCTACCACAGTGACCCGCTCAGTCTTTGCAAGAAGGTGCCCGCCATGCCCAGTGTCTGGCTCAGCCCTCTCTTCAAACAGCTTTCACCTGACTGAGCGCAGAACAGCACTTGTCTCTTTGCTACTATTATTTAATTTAAGTGAGAAGAGAGAAATAACACTTCAGATTAGACAGCATGTGCCATGTGGGGTCAAGAGTTCTCACTGCTTGTGCCTTAGAGGTTAGTCGTATTAGACCAGGATTTCAGAACTCCTTTCATAGGCTGACAGTGAACTCTAGCTGCTTACTCACAAACCTTTAACATCGCTCATCTTTTTTTCCCAAATGACCATACAACTCTCTGTTTAATAATAAAAAATTGAGAACTTAAACTATTTAATTATTAAATCAAGCTATGGGCTTAATGACTGGCCTAGTGTTTAAATACTCTGTTGCCCTTCCCCCTGACATTCCCTCACCAATTTTCGTTTGTAGAAAATCAGAAGGTGATAGATATTTGAGCAAAAGAATTCTTCTTTGTTTAGGTAAATAGCTTTGTCAATGGAAACCTCTAGGGTTTTAAAATATTTTTGCTTTTTATGGATAGAATATCATTACAGACACTTGCAACTGATCTAAAATTTTGATTTGCATTATTTGTAATTATTTCACCAAGTCATAACTATTTATGAACACTGCAGGGTTTTTTCTATTAATATTCATGTACTGAACTTACAGTAATCTTTTCATAGTGTGTCCCAGTCAGTTCTCTGCTAAGGCCCATTTTTTTAAGCCCATTTTTAAATGTCTCTTTTAAAAGTCTCTCCCCAGCTTTTCATTTTATTACTGACCTACTTGACATTTGAAATCTACTTGCATTGGCAGAAAGTCCCCACGGTTTAAGCAAATTGTAAATGGAGAATCCAGTTTTAGAAGAATTAGCTGAAACTTCTTTACTGATTTTAACAGTTGGGTGGGTATGTTTTTAACATAATGAAGAGTAGCCTGTCAGGTCCCTTGATTTAACCAGTAAAATACACTAACCTGTTGTTTAATGAGTAAAGACCTTAGTTTGTCAAGTTCTCCTTTTATCAAGTTCATCCTCACAATCAGTGATGACCTTCTGAGCTTCTTAGTATTTTGATGTTGTTTAAAATGTTATTACACACCAACCTTTACCAGCCTCCTTAAGCATGATGTTGGGTATGACAGAGGTGCTTGAGAAATGGAGGTAGATCTAAATTCAGCTGTAACACTGATGCAGAAATAGAGGTATCTCTGGGTCTACAAAAGAGAGAAGGCTTCGAAGTAGGATTTTCTAAGCAGAATAGTGTTCTGTATGGCTCTATTTCAATATTTGTTGTTATTATAAAATGGAGGAGTTTTTCTTTATCATCTGCTGAAAGATTGAACCAGAAGCATATCAACTTTTTCTCACCCCTGTCCATTCTTGCCTTTTGATGCGAAAGACAAATTTTTATTAGTCTGAAGATCCTTTTTGAAAAGTTCTTATAATATTGTTAATAAGACTTATGACATTCATTCCTACTTTTCCTGTATAAAATTTCACCTAGAATTTGAAAGATAAATGTTAGCTTTGTCAAGTGAACTCCCTCTTAATATCTCTGTTTGGAGTTACAGACCACATTATTGATAGCTAATTTACTGTGTTTTCACTAGACCCCTAGAATGTCACCAAGGAGATAGTCTCGTCTAGGACTTCTCAAACACTATTCCCTAAAGTACTGCTAGGAGCAGAGAGGGGAGTGAACATCTGCCACAGGGTGTGTGAGGTTCTGATCTGAGGGATGGCTAATGATGACAGCATTGGATGCTCAAGTTTTATCTTAAAAATTCATGTAAGGTATAAATATTGATCTATAATGTATTTGTAGCTGTGTGTACACTCACTCATGCTCTCATGGGTCAGACCTGTGCTGGGTGCAGGGAGACTGTGGTGAAGCAGATCTACAGGACCCTTGCTGAAGAGGAGCTTACATTCTAAAGTGAGAGTAAACATGAGGGCCTGAGAGAGAGAAGATGAGATGCAGGGGAGCTCACTGCTTTCTATGGGTGGTCAGGGAACACCTCCCAGAGAAATTGACATTGAAATTGTGACCTTCACATTTAAGCTGTGAAGAGTTGGAGAGGGGCAGTGTCTTTCAAAGCCTTGGCTGTTAAAGGCTTACTATTTTAATATAAAAAGAACATTTCAGATTACTTTGAAGTTAATTTACTTAACTTTCTCCCCCCATCACCCAAAAAAAAAAAAAATGTAGTAAAAATGACCCTTGAATTCTTCCCTGTGCTAACTCCACACATCTTCTTATCTATTAGCAAGTCCTCTCATTTTTACCTCCAGAATATGTCCTGAATTCAGTCTTTTCCATCTCCATTGGATGAATCCAGATCACCAAGACCTCACCTGGACTGTTGAAATACACCCTGGCTGCTTTTCCTGCCTCTGCTCTTGGCCCCTCCAGTCTCTTGCCTACAAAGCAGCAAAGAGGTTTTTTAAAATATAAATCAAATTATATCTGGTCCAAACCCTTCAATGACTTCCTGTTGCATTCAGAATAAAATCTAAACTTCTAACCACTGTGAAATACACCGAGGCCCAAAGAGGGAATAGGACATACAGAGAATATGAACACAAAGAAAAGAATTGAAGTACAGAGTTGATGGCTGCAGTATGACAGGAATACAGACCAGGCCCAGAGCCCAGGAAGCCAGGGTGGGGATTCGGAGCCTATACCCAAAAGAGACCTGCTAGAATGAACCGGCAGCACCAGGGTCTCTGACTCACTCCCTGCAACCTCACACGAGAGACCTTACTTTCATGCCAAATAGACCTAGACAGTTATATACAAATTATTATTTATTAACAATGTTTTAAGGGGATTTATGTGTCAGGGAGAAATTGATCTTTCCCCAAGATCTATTCCAGTGGGGTAAGAGCTGATTTATTGAGTGCCTTTGTGTACTTACAGATAGCATCTCATTTAATCTGCATAACACCCCTAGAAAGGAGATTTTATTGTGCCTATTTTATAGATGAGACTTTAGAAATGTTAAAAAGTAGGGGCAAATGTGCATCTTAGAATTAAGGAACTATGGTAACTATACATGTGATCATATACTTTCTTTCCTCTCTCAGCCTCCCTTTCCTCAGTTCTAGGAGAAGTTAAAGTTACCCAGATTTCCCCAGTAAGTAAATGACATAATCTTAAATTGGAGCCCAGGCTTTTTTGACCTCAAAGCCGTACTCTTTTTATTGTACCGTGTTGCTTATTAGAACCCTAATGGGAGAACAAATTTAAAATTCTGTAAACAGAAATGTTCATTGATTCTAAGATCTAAATGCATCAGGGAAGTGCAGCATTTAAAGGAACCCTGTGGTGAATCTGGATATAAAGCCAGGAATTCTTTTTGTAATTGCACAGTTTGTCTGTATTGGTGTCAGTTTTAATGTTTTATGTCTAGCTTTCTTAAAGCAACATACACCTGTCCTGAGCTGCCCTATGGAAAAGAGAAGCCCATATGTTTTAGATGGAGTAGCAGTTCTAACACTCTTCTAACCTGAAATACTCTCCAAAGGCTAAAGTTAGCTAAAGAATCTTCTGGCTATAAAACTGAACAGAGTCCTGCTTCTTGTGTAATTGTAAAGACAGAAAATCCAGTAACCTTTCTTCTGTGAAAGTAGTTTGCCAGCCAGAGACACAGACATATGCTTTCCTTATACTGTATCCTCTTTTTAAAAATGAGGAAGGAAAGGTAAATAGGACTGTTTAAATGTTCTTTGTCAAAAAGGCTGGAATTTCTGCAGAAAACTGCTCCTCCTCATGAAAGAATAAATAGTCATGCAGATGCCGCTCACACGTGGGGGTTGGATAAGAAATAAAGACCTGATACTTGGTATCCAGTGACCCAGTAGGACAATGATACAGTAAATGAGGACCGCTAAGATGTTCACAGGTCAGAAGTGACCCAGGCCGGAATCTCCCAGTTACATATTCCTCCTGCCTCCTCGCTCTGCCTCTTTATCTTGTTGTGTCACCTCACCTGAGCCTCCCCCTGGCTGGAGTGATCTGAGGCTCCTGATGGATCTTCTTGAGTATAGAGCAGAGCATGTTAGAGATGGCATTGCAGTCAACTATTTTATCCAGAAAGCTTGGGAGTTGAGAGAATTTATTTCAAGCAAAAATCTTTTGGAACTACTTCAGAGACCCAGTTATTTTAAAAGGGTATTATGAGCTCCTGCAACTGCCACATCAGAAAACCTTGAAATGTGTCATTCGCCAGAACTACATTTGACCAGCATTACTCTTCCTGCTAGTTGCTAATCTTTCAGAAGTTCCTTTTCCATCACAAAATCTATTCATTCACTCCATCTCGGGCAGTCACCGGCATGGATTAGATTAAAGAAAAAGAATGAAAGGAAGAGAAAAGACATAGACTCCCAAGAGGCTCTGTGCTGGTACAGGGGGCACACACGTTTCGGAGTCAGAGGACCTTTCCTGGGGTCCACTAGGGACTAATTCTAGAACACCACTAATTTAATAATAGCTCTTCAGGAAAAAAGAAAGAAAGAAAGAATATTAAATGTACATATTGATTGTAAACTGTATCCTGCTTTTAGAAATATTTAAAAATGTATTTTAGAATAAGAAAACTGAATGTGTAGTCGTGTACTTACCTCTCTGAGCCTTACTTTCCTGAGCTGTAACGTGGGAGAGGTTGAGAAGATGAATCAAGGGCACCATACAGAAAGCTGTGTGTGCTCGAAAGCTCTGGGTTCTGAGATACCCTGTTTATTAGTTCAGCAGTCATCATCCAATGCTGCCTGCTCCGTGCCAGCCACCGTACTAGAAATCAGGTGGAAAACCTGATGAGAAAACAGACTCAGAGGCACTAAAATATGGTACATGAGCTACTAAAGCAACACAGATAAGAGACTACTTAAAACTACTGGGTGAGGCAGCGGGCTGAGAAAAGATGCTCTGGAGTAAGTAATTTCTTTGACAGCTTTTTTGAAGATTAATTAGAACTTTGCCAGATGGGTAAGTGAGAAAAACATTCCAGGCAGAGGTGTTTTGAGGTATAGCTACAAAACATAGATGTTCCAAATTACTAGTGCAGGGATGGGGCAGAGGGTAAGCTGCAGAAGCTAGGCAGGGACAGAACTGATCAGGCCAGGCCTGATAGTGTACTCAGAAATAGAACTACACTGATTTATTGGGGGGCAGTTATGCAGCAGGCACTACATAGGCACTAGGGATTTTGTAGAAGCCAAGAAATGGTCCTTACCCTTGAGTCGCTTACTGTTTAGCTGGGGAGACAAACAAACAACCATTCACAGTACCATGCAAGTGCTGAGTGGAAACAAATATAGGGCCTGGGTGCACATTGTAGGAGGAAAGCCCTAGTCCAGTTTTAGGGAGTCAGGGAGGACTATCCTAAGCAAATGCTCCAGCTGAGACCCAAAGGTGAGTAAAAACTGGCCAGGTGAAGAGGGACGAGAAAGAGCATTTAGGCGGAAGGAACAAAGTGAGAGAGCTTAGTGCCTTCCGGAAACCGCAAGTGGCTCAGTCTAATAAAGCAGTAGAGTAGGAGGAGACGGGAGGGTGGGGAATGATGAGGCTCGAGTGGTCCTTTGGGACCAGATCATGTTTGTTAACTATGCTGAATTTGAACTTTGCTCTGATGGAGGAGGGGAACCACTGCAAGGAGAGCAATATAGTTAGAATTTCTTTTAGGAAACGTGTCATGTTATAAAAATGGATTAGAGGACGCAGAACAGGAGGCAGAGACACCAGTGAGGAGGCTCTTGAGGACTCTGTCCGACGGGTGGTGAGCATGGAGGCAGTGGTGGTGCTCAGCTCAGGAAGCAGAGGGGTGGACACCAGGGCAAAGTCTGATTTCTTTTATTCGAGCTGAATGCACAGTTTGGGGGAGAATTGAAAAAGCTTGGAGCTGCCACCAGGTCTCCTGGGGTTAATATTAAAACAAGGTGGTGAAAAACAACAACAACAACAACAAGGTGGTGGCAAAAGATAGGCTCTTAAAGAGTTGTGTTTTTTCCTTCTTTCTTTCTTTTTTAATAAAATTAAATAGTGGTTGAAAACAAAAATTTTGGAGATGTGTGAAATGAAAAATGAAGGTTTCTTCTTCAATGTGAACCCTTTGGTGTTTTTTAATTCACTTCACATTCAGGTGTACATATAGGCTATAAGTTTCATGTGGGCAGGACTCTGTTTTATGTTTTTTGGGTTTTTTAAAATCACTCAATACCCAACATCTAGCAGAATGCCTGTCAAATAGAGGACACCCAAAAAGCGTTTGTTAAATGAACTCATGAAAAATGTATCCATGTCATTTAAAAATGACACCATACAATATGTATGATTTTGCATTTGTTTTTTTTAACTCAATACTATGTCATAAGCATTCTTCTATATTAGAGTGACCACTGCATTTTTATCTTTTTGGTTAAATTTATTTAACTTCGCTCTCTATTGATGGACTTTTAGGTTATTTCCAAATTTTCAGTATTAAAAAAACATTCAGTGAATAATCTTGTGGCAGTATTTGTTGCACATTTGTGCTAGGTTTTAAATATGGGATTGTTTGTCAAAGGTCTGCTTTTTTAAAATGTTGAGAACAACAAATTGCCTCTCAAAGTTTATACCCATCCTTTGACACTCCAAGAGTATGTGAGAGCGTCTCTTCCCTCCCCCCGCTTCCAACACTGAATGTTATCAATCTTTAACTTTTGCCAAGCTGTTGGTTAGCAGTTAATATGTAGTCTTAGTTTCCATTTCTAGGTTTCCAGCATAATTAAGCATTTTAAATGTTTTTATTAGCCACTTAACCTTTCTAAAAGATAGTTCTTAAGTCACTTAGTTGTTTTAGTGGGAAGAAGGATTGAGAGGAAGTCTAATTTCAGAAAACTATTTTTGAGAAGTGCCCCATAGTTTAGATACAGTTCTCCCCACCCCACCTCCCCCTTTGCAGCTCAAGCAGGTGTGTGCGCGTGCGAACACACACACGGGATGTAGAGAAAGGCACGCGTCCAGACCAGGTCGTTTTGCTTGTTGCCTCCTGGCCGTTTGTTCACCAGCAAAGCTTTTTTTTTCTGCATTTAGAGAGAACTAGCTGGTAATTCATGAGACTGCACTTCACCTCATTTGAGACGTTATGTTGTTACCTGCTTGCTTTGTTATCAAAACTACTTTAAAAAACAGATTTTTGGTTAAATATTTTAGTCTGGTACCTATATATAGCACTTAGAAAATGCATCATACTGGAAATCAGAAATGTAGACAAAAAAGCTGTCACCCCTTAACAGGTTTATTTTGGGGAGGCACATCTAAGGACACGTCTGGCAGCATTATGAACAGCACTGGCACCAAGGGCAACGGTAGGGGGTTAATGGGGACCCTGCATCATTCCTTGCCATGTGCCTGGTGAGTAAACTCCTAGAAGTTTCTGGGAATGGTGGCAAGTGAGGAAAAGGCTGCAACCAACAATCAGTGTCACAAAGTGGGGATGACTAATTTGCTGAGGAGACCATTGAGACAGATGTTTAATTAGCTGAAGTCAGAGTGGATAAATCGGGAGAGGACTGCCTATGCGGACAGATGCCTTTTTCCTTCATCTCTCATTTAACTGTTGTGGGGTTTTTTTTGTCCTTACTGTTTTCTCTTTGAAGACAGCATCCTCAGAAATGCGGGGAGTGTGGAAGGGAGGGTAGAGAGAAAGTAACCTGTGGTTACATTTACTGAATAGTTATTATATTCAAGAATTTTTGTATTTAATCTTTACAGAAACCTTGTGAGATGGGCATTATCTCTTTTCTGTGGTCGAGAAAACTGAAGCTGTGTGCGTATATGTTGTGTATGTGTATGTGTACATACCTGTGTGTGTTACTAATGAGTAATGTAGATGAGATATGAACCTAGATCCCTTAATTCTTGAGCCCATTTTTTTTTTCCCCTGTACCACAGCTTCCCCACTTAAAATGTAACGCAGATGAGAGAACTTTTTGGAGTAAAGGTAATAGTCTGTATCTTGACAGGAGCTGATGTCACAGGTATATGCATTTTCCAGAACTATCAAATGGTACTTGTACGATGTGTGCGTATCATTGTATGTAAATTTTACCAAAATATGAAAAAAGATTCTTAAACAAATGTTGAGCACCAGTTACTGTTATGCACACTGAAGTGTTCAGGGGTGAACGTACTGACACCTGCCCCTTACTCTGAAATACATTTTTTAAAAAAAAGATGGACTGATGGGTAGATACGTGATAAAGCAAATATAGTAAATGTTAATAGTAGGATCTAGGTGGTGGTTACATGGATTTTCAGTGTACATTTCTTTCAACTTTTTTGTGGTTTAAAAATGTTCATAATAAAATAGGAAAGAACTCATTAAAATTACAAATATATAATTTAAATTCTGCTCATATTAATATAAATTTCTGAACTTACAAATATATGTCTTTATGGCATAGAAAACACTAATCTTCGTTTTGTAGGATGTTTTATCTTTCATTACTTCATATGTTAAATATCTTTGAGATCCCAGTTTCTTCCATTGACCTCTGGTTTTAAGTAGCATGTGGGGTTATGACTATAATAATTGTTACCACTTACTGAATATTCAAAATTTGCTAGGCCATTGGCCAAACACTTTAAAAAATTATCTCAATTAACCTTAAAACAACTATTTGAATTGGGTGTTATTTTTGTTTTATAAAGGAGAAAACTAAAGCTCAGAGAAGTTGCAGGACTTGTCCAAGGTCATAAGTAAGCTGGGAGCTGGGACTTAAACCCAAGTCTATACTCCTAACCACTGTGCTGTACTTCTTCCCATTGGCAAAGGTTACAGGGTCCACAGCTCAGTGGAGGCAAGTATGCTTTTCTCCCTAGAGAGACGAGTGCACCTACTTCAGCTGGATGTGGCAGCGTGATTTGATGGAAAGGGCACATAGACTTTGGAACCAGACCAGCCCAAGTCCCCACCCTAGCTGTACCTTTCACACAAGCTGTGAAGTTAGCAAGTGAAACCTTTCTAACTTCAGTTACCTTTTCTGTCAATAGGGATACTACTACCTACCTTGCAAGGTTGTTTTTTTGACTAAATACATGTAAAACACTCAATCAGTACTCAGTACTCAGTGAGTATCAGCTGACTTTATCCCTATCGCCACTACCACACTAGGCGTACTGTAAAACCTGGCTTTTTAGGATTTATTTCCTTTCCTACCCATATGACTTGGCCTTTGACTGTACTTTTTGTTTTCCAGTGAATTAAGTCTATAGAAAGCTTATACCCTGTGATAGAACCAGTCTTTGAATTTGTTTGGATATGGATCTGCTGGAAGCACCCTTTACATTGAACAAGGAGAAAACTAGATCCAGAGAGTCAACTAATTATTTTTGACTAACAAAACCCAAACCATGTATCTAGGGGTGGGTTAATGGTCACAGGGCTTATTCATCATATAGCTTATATCAGCAATTTAATTTACTATGACAAAGATTCTAGAGACAAAGTGAACAAACTATAATTGCCTGTAACAAACATGTTTACAAGTGATTTTTACAGGCGTTTGTATTTACAGTGAGTAGCTCACAGAGCCTGTTGCTTCTTTTCAGAAAACATTTAAAAGAGGAAATAGAATTAAATACCAATATGATTTTTGAGTGAATGATTACAGACAGAGAGGTTTGGGGTGCTGCCTCCGCCCCTTGATTCTCTCCACCAAGAGTCTTGATCTCCCCCAGAGGAAGCAGAAGACCCTCTTTCTTCAGGCAGGCCATTAGTGTGTTCATCCTGTTAGTAGCTGTGAGGAAAACTCTTCCTCTGCCAGGACTGAGTTTAGACATCTTCCGTGAAAAACCATCACTTGAGAACAGTTACCCCACCACAGAAGGCTTCTCCAAGACCAGCCAGGGACCTGAGACACCTCCTCCTTTCTCACTGCTTTCCGAGGCCTGGCAGTGGAGCTGGTCTTTCCCCATAAGCAATTTAAAAGGCAGTGTTAAGAATTTCAGTAACTGCTTTCCATAATGAGCTTTTCCTTTTTGAGTACGTCACAAATACCGGACTTTCTGCAACAGCTCTAAATGCGTTAAGAAAAAAGAAAAATCATCTTCAGTGAGGGCATTTCTTTTTCTGCCTTACGATGACAGTAATGCCCAGAGACAAAGATGACTTAAAATCAGGAGAAGACATTGGAGTGGCAGTGGAGGCAGGGCTGGGGAGGACGTATTGGCGCCTCCTTCGCTCGTTACCTAGCTCCTGATCACGGCAGGCCAGTCGGCAAGATGCGTAGACTCGACTGTGCCAGCGAACCAGTTTTTTCAAACAGAAAGCCAGTGAGATGTGATTAAAACCCAACTGCTGCAAAAGATACAAGGTGGTCTGTTAGAACTCCTCAATCTTCCCCAAAACTGTCACCACATAATCATAGAAATACCAAATCATAACCCCCGCCTTCCCCCACCCTTTGTTTGTGGCACACTGCATTTAATAGAACAACGTGAATTACGATGAAGTTAAGACGAAGTGTGATTTAAGTCTGAAAAATCCCGAGGGTCCTGCAGACCTCTCGAGCACAGTGTGTTCAGCACCAGACTCATCACTCAGTAAATGTTTATGGAATCTCTGCTGTGTTGCAGGCAGTGGTGAAGAATGACCAGGCCTGTTCCTAGAGAGCTCTCACCCCAGTGGGGAGATGGCCAATAAAAAGTAAGCAAGCCAACAAGATGCATTTGATAGGGAATCTTACTTCCAGCTTTTAGTCTGTCCTTTTTCTGACAAAAAGGACCCAGTTTTGTGAATTGAAGGGAGTTCGTCTCACCCCCAGCACAGGGCATTACCTCAGTCTTTCCACTTCAGCAGGTCGTTTCCATGCATCTCCTAATTGGCTAACAACACCGCTCCCTGGTGCAGGGAGAAGTGGACGGGGCAGCAAGAGCTGGGTGAATTCATGAACACTGAGCGACTCCATCCGGGACCACAGTGGAAATTAAGAGGCACAGGCCATGTCTCAGCCTTGGAAGCTAGAGAGAACGCTGTCCCTCAGCCACTCGGCCTAGTGTCAGAGGTGCCATGGGCCTCTCCCCAGTAAGTTCCTAATACGTCGGTCTCGCCAGATGTTGGTGAGTCCCTTACTAAGGCAAAGGATGAGAACCCTCCTTTCCTTTGGGAGACAGCTTAGGATAGGGGTGGCGAGCTTTCATTTGAGTAAAAGGAAAGCCCTTCGTGGAGAAAAATGGGTTCCTTTTGGTTTACCAGCCCTGGACCTGACCAGCACCATAGCTGGCCCGGAGTTGGTGGCTAACACATTTTGTGGAATGAACTAAGGAGAAGTAGCGAAAGCCAGTCTGCAGCCTACAGCTGCTTCACTCCCTCCAGCCCAGGCCCAAGGCTGCCCACTTTCTATTTGGGAATGGATTCACTGCACTTTGATTATTGGAGGTCAGACTTCTTAGAGAATCAGATCATCGAATGAAAATGTAAATATCATAAAAATGAAATGCAATGCAGATCAGTCGAAATTAGCGTTGCCTCCCAGGTTCCCTTACTAACATGGGTCTCTAATGAGTACGTTGGGAGCCAGAGGAGTATACCCAAAACAGGCATTTAAGTATTGATAATCGAGTAAGGGTGCCCTGTGGGAGGAAGCTACTGCCCACACTGTGTTACAGGAAAGAAAGGAAGGAAGGGAGGGAGGGAGGGAGGGAGGAAAGGAGGAAGAAAGACACTTTCTAAAGAGGGGTGGGAGAGGAGAGGAGAGGAGAGGGAGAGCGAGCACACGTTAAATCCTCACCTTACGTAGCGGCAGTTAATACTGTCTGATATTTATAATAATATTAGAAACAGCTGAATAGGAATGCTAATAAAGAATGTGAAAGTGAGGACCAGAAGAAACAGCGAAAAAAGTTTAAACTAACTACCAGTAAGGAAGGACTCGGGGATGGGCAGGGAATTAACTGGTTTTTATTATTAGGACTTATATTGTAACTATAAAACTGTAGATACAGGTTACTTTGATAAGAGTAAGAATAGTTTTAAAAATTTGTAAACAGAAGACAGCTTACTTTCAAATTCTAGAGCTTAGAAAGCTTTCTCTTTCTTCCCTTTACCTACATGGACTTTCTCTATTTGGAAACTTCCTTTCTCCTAAAAGCCACAATCCATTTCATTGTATTGGATGTCAGTTTTCTATGAGAACATCGTTATTAAATATTTGCTTCCCCTTATAAACATTTCCAAACCTTTTAAGACCAAAATGTTATATGAGTATAACCGTTATATTGTGATTTTGCCGACATTTTGTCTCTGTGACCTGTATTTTCCATAGGTGAAAGCACAAGCTATTAGCTGAGTACACTGTCCCATTCTAAGGGTGACTAGTATCTCAGATATAAATGAAAACAGCTGCTTTTCCATAACATTAGAGTCCCAAACAGCTGTCACATGTACATTTTGACACTTTTTTTCTTTTCTTTTTTTAAACTGAGACAAAAATTAGTTTACTGAATCTACTAATCTGGTTAAGTGTATCATCTAACTTCTGTGGAGAGGTGGAAAAGAGGTCGTAGAAAAGCCCATTGAGCTAGAATGTAGCTGTCCCAGAAGGCTCGAACTTACTTAAAATGAAAACCCTGTAATGAGACCCTTCTTCTGTGCCAGGTCCATAAGGGCCTGGGGGGGCCGCCGCTCCACTGCTGCCTTTGCCCGTGAGCTGGAGCCTCGGCTGACAGCCATTGTTCTCTCTCCAGCTGAAGAGATTGTGGAGTGCCACCCCGTTGTCTCCCAAAAGCCTGAAGCAGTGCTCTCTCCTCTGCAGCCCTTGGAGGATTTATTTCAGGGTAGGCTGTTGTAGAACACAGGAGCAGGCTTCCTTTGTTGGCTTAAAGCTGGCCCTGTGACTGCTAGTTGGGTGACCGTGGTCATGTCATTCTCCCATTCTGAGTTCCTTTGCTTTAGTTTGCTCTTCAGTAAAATAGGTCACAACTAGATCACAGGCTGCTGGTTGGTAGTCTTAACTGAAGCTT
The DNA here is from genome assembly GCF_028023285.1 of Balaenoptera ricei. Taxonomy (NCBI): domain Eukaryota; kingdom Metazoa; phylum Chordata; class Mammalia; order Artiodactyla; family Balaenopteridae; genus Balaenoptera; species Balaenoptera ricei. The sequence continues at coordinate 113,134,594 of NC_082644.1, read as the reverse complement.
AATACCTGGGTTCTAGAAACACCTCCCTGGTTCCACTCTTGCTCCTGTTACTCTTTCTAGCTCTTTGGTGAGTTTCTTAGCTTGTTTGAACTTCATTTTCCTCATCTATAAATGAGAATAATAATAGTATCTTCTTCACGGCATTGTTGTAAGAATTAGATCGAGATCCATGTCAAACACCAAGCACTTAGCTGTTATTATTTTATTACTCAGTTAATATTAGTCCTGTCCCCTCCCTTCAATTTCACTGTTATGAGACCCAGTCACACTCAGAATTTTGTAATATAACGCTTTTTTTTTATGCGTATGACTGCTTTGAGTCCTGGTTCAGCAGAGACTCTAGCTGCTAAAGAACCAGCTCAAATTTAGTCCACATTAGGTATGGCCCAGAATGTGTGCATCTGTCTGCCCAGCTGCTCATTTGAGCTTTTCCAGGGGTCTGAGGCCCCTTGTCAGAGAAGCAAAGCATCAGTGAGAACATAGGCATGCACATGTAGGAATGACCTAGCATTCCTCTGGAGCGCTTTGCATCTGGGTCTGGATAGGCAGAAGGGTTAAAATCTGGAGAAACTTTTGTCGTAAATTTTGTCTTCAGCAGGACTTCCCAGGGAACATCTGACTTGATCAGAGAGGAATTGCTGATTGGCCTCAGAGTCAGCTGAAGGAGACAGGAGCTGCAGTGGAAGCTGCTGGATTTACTGTTATTAGCAAGGCAAATGGAAAACCAGCAGGGCAGCCCAGCTCCAAGATAACAGATCTAACAAAAGGGAAAACTCCCAGAAAGGAAAATGGCTGGCAGCCACGACTCCTCTACCTCCTCTACTGCCATTGCATTTGCCTTTTTGTTTTGTGTGTTTTAGCACAAGGAGAAGCATATTTTAACATCTTAGGTTATAAGTCACAATTGGCTTTGAGGATGTGTAATTCAGCTTCTTACCTGTTTGATGGCTTCAGAGTTGGCATGGTAAAGTGTGCAAAATTGTATTAATATAGTAATAAATAGTTGCCATTTATTGAGCACTTACTATGTGCCAGGCTAAGTGCTTTACATACATTATTATCTCATTTAATCTATAAAACAACTTCATGAGTTAGTAATTATCATTATCTCCAATTTAGAGATAAAGAAACAGTGCCTAGAGCACTTGAGTAATTTCCCAAGGTCTTTTTTCTTTAAGATTTATTTTTTTTATCAAGGTAACATTGGTTTATAACATTATATAAGTTTGTGTACAACATTATATTTCTACTTCCGTATACACTACAGCAAGCTCCCCACCAGAAATTTAGTTTCCATTCATCACCATACAGTTGACCCTCTTTACCTGCTTCACCCGCCACACCCCCCTTCCCCTCTGGTAACTCCTATTCTGTTCTCTGTATCTATGTGTTTTTGTTTGGTTTGTTCATTTATTTTATTATTCTGTTTGTTTTTAAATTCCATGTATGAGTGAAATCGTACGGTATTTGTCTTTCTCCGTCTGACTGATTTCACTTAGCATGATACCCTCAAGGTCCATCCATGTTGTTGCAAAAGGCAAGGTTTCATCTTTTTTATGGCTGAGTAGTATTCCATTGGGTGTTTATATATCCCAAGATCTTAAAGCTTGCTGGAGCTGGGATTTGAACCCCACCATTAAGGTCCTCCCAGTCCAGTGGAAGGTGCTGAGGCAAGAGCCCACTTGGGTGTTACGGAGCCAGACAGGGTACTAGCAGTAAGAAAAATGCTTAACTAAGGCTTGTGTCCTGACTTGAAGCACAGCCCTAGTTGGTACAGTGATGGTTAGAAGGAAGGTGGACAGGCAGAGAGGAGCTGGGTTGGCAGGTGGAACCGATCTCTGAAGGGTCTGACTCCCCAAAACAGGGAGCAGGGCAGATGGGCAGTCCATACCCAAGGACCACAAAGACTGAGGGGGAAGTGCAGGCAGCAAGGACCAGAGAAGGAGACGACGCTCTCAGCGTCCAGGAACAGCAGTACAGAGCCGTGTCCTGAGAGGTCAAGTCACCGAGGCAACAAGTGAGCAAAAGTCCTGTTGTCAAAATTGCCTCTAGGAAAAAAAATTCTTAAAAATGCCTGTCAGAGGCCAACGTGCTGTGATTTTTCTCATTAAATCCAATACAGCTAGCTTTTTTTCACTAGCATTAGAACAGATGAAAACTAAAAGAAGTACATATATATAAATACTAAAATCAAACTTGGCACAGAAAGATGCTCACACTGTAAGAGGAACTGGAAAACTGAGACACCACCATCCACCTGCTTAATTCAGTTAGTCATTCATCACACATTTACCAAGTCTGGTAGTTGCAAAGATGAATAAGACTGTTGCCTCACACTCACTCTCCTGGGCCTCATTGAGTCACGGCAAGTGGAATTCTCCAAACTATTTCAGGTGTTGTCTTGGTCATGTCTCCACCTCTTTTCCCCCTTATTTTTATCAAGCACATGTGGTTGAATTCAGATAAATTACATGTGTAATTTATGAACAAGGAAATCCAGGCAGGTGGGAGGCATCTGGGCGAGCAGGATTTTCAGAGAGGCACACTGAGAACCTAGCAGGACACCAGGCCTGGGGGCAGGGTCCTGGGCAGTACTGGGCCAGGATCAAGGGCAGTTACCTGAATGAGACAGGAAGGCCAAGGCTAGAGTAAAAGAAAGGAAGCCTTGACTTTGGTTGGCGTGGAATTGCAGAAATCCTCTTGCCCTGGAGCAGAGCCCACAGGTGAGAGGAATGTTAGGTGGTACAACTTTTTGCCCATTGTGGAGGCCAGATTAGACTTGGGGAATAACCGTAGAGGAGGGATGTGGATTTGACAGACTGGAGGAGCAGGCGGTGTGGGCACAGGGAACGCACAGCGGTGACGTGGAGGTGGGAGACCACGGAGTGTGTGCACCAAATAGTGAGGAGACCAGTTTGGCTGCATCACAGAGGACATAGAGGAACAGGAAAGTAAGATGGATAGACTGTTTGGAGAGCAGGGTGAGGAGTTGGCCGTGGGGAGCTTGTGAAAGGATTGGAAGCCCAGAAGTGATAACCTTCAGAGTTTGACTCCAGAGAGCACCCTCTGACAATAGGGTGGGGAATGGATGGCTGGAGGCCAGGAGGCAGGGTGGGAGATGTCACTGTGCGCTGGGTGATAAGCATGCCAGGGAGGCTTGGTGAGTGGGTAGTGTCTGCAGAACTTGGGGGCTGACCTAATGTCAGCAACAAGGAGGAAGGCTGGATAAGAAGTACTCCAAACTTGGGAGGCCTTGTTCACTGTGCAGAATCCTCAAAGGCCAGAGTCAGTGTTACTCATCTTTGCATCTGTAGCATCTAGCTCAGGGTGTGGCACGTGATAGGAGTTCGGTAGATGTTTGATGAACAACTGAGTTAATTCATTGGGACACTCGTGGTGTCATCACTGGAAACCCAGGTACAAGGAAAAGGTTTGAGAAGGGAAGGTTAACAAGTTTATAGTTGATTGTCCTATAAAATTAGAAGCAAAAAAGTGCTTGGAGTTCTTCCCCTTCCCACAGGCAGGCTCAAGCCATTCGCTGTCAGTGGTGCTTCCTTGGGGCGTTGGTGGAGGCCTGCTGTCCCGCCCAGGGCTAGAACCCCCTTCCACCAGGGCAGCTGGCACCAGCTTTGTTTACAGAATGCTGTCACTCCTGGGGCCTCCCTGCATCTGCTCAACAGCCTGTCAAGTACATACAACTATCATCCTCATTTTACAGAGGAGGAGACTGAGGTTCAGAGAGGCTATTATTTACCCAAGCCAGCCTCTGGCATACGCAGATTTGAAGGGAAGCCTTCAGATACCACTGTATCATAACAACGTCTGACGACTGAAAACAGTTGGCCTTAAGCTTGCTCTCCATTGACTCAGGTTGGAGTCCCTGCTTTATATAACTCAGAAAGGGCTGTGGACGAATGAAGTCTCCTTTTTGTTCGTTCCTTTTGTTTTCGTTCTTAGGTGCTTGTGACTAAATTCACTAATTTCGCTGCTGTCAAGGCTGTGTTAAGGAAAATGGGTTTGAACTGCTGTGGTTTTTGAGTACTGGACTGGATGTCAGAAACCTTTGCCATCACGGGAAATCCTGTCACTCTGGATTTACTGTCTGTTCCCCACAGCTGAATTCCTCAGCAGTGTGATTTAGCACCCTGGCTCCCCATCAACCAGTTGTGGCATTTATTTGAATGCATTACCCCACTGGTTTCCATAAACTATTTTACAATTGTTTAAAATAAATGACTGTTTATTTCCACAAAAACCATCTGTATTTCTTTACGGAGCAACAGATAACTGTATGTAAAATTTGGTAATGTCACAGTGACTCAAGTTAAGAGAAACAGATTGGATTGAAAAATTGGATGCTAAGGGACAGTGTTAAAGATTTCCATTCTAACAAGTGATATCTGGATTTGAAGGAAGAAAAAAATATTTCTTTTTTACAAGTAATATCTGGACTCCTTTCTCCAAAGGGAAGTGCATCCACACCAGCTAGATGGTGACAGGTTATGGACTGTTGCACTCCTCAGGGTGGTGAAGTGTCTGGCCCTTCCAGCACCCTCCCCGCCTGAGCTGGTGTAAGAGAGTCTCCCTTCCAGTGGCTTCCAGCCTTTTCCAAGTTCTGAAGTTTTAGGTTGCCCAGGCTTTACCTCTTCTCATTCTGATGTTAGTGTGTTCCATTTAGGCTTCTGTGTCGTAGCTCAGATCACTCTGGTAGGAAGCATGTTAGGACAGGTTGCTGTGGCTGGAGAAGGCGGGCCTGGGTGAGGGAATGGCCTGATTGGGAGGCGGGACTGGCCCATGTCAGTGGGGGTCTTCCATTCTCCAGCCAGTGTCCAAAGCTTGATCCACACTAGCTCCACCCATCCCCAGGAAACCCAGTCAGATTTGGGGCACTATTGGGAGTCTCCGGACAGAGGGGACATTTGGAGTCAGACGGCGGTAGGGCTTAGGAGCAAGAGATGATCAGGAGGGTAGGCACGCAGGCTGGACTTCAGGCTAGTCACCAAATATTCACTAACAGCCCTTGTACCGTGGCCATCCTACGAATGCAGGGATACGAAAATGTGCTCCCACCCTCAACTTGCATGCAGCAAGTACAAGAAACAGGCCCACGCAGGGCTCTTTTTAGTATGAGTGGCACAGAGAAGTCCCGAGGCAGTGGCACCTGAGCAGAGTTTTGACTCCTCAAGGAGAGAATGAGTGCTAGAAAACTGAAGTAGAGGGAAGATTATTCCAGACAGAGGGTTGAAATGACATAGTTTTGGAGGGTATTTCTGGATTATTGTGTCATTAGGTGGGAGGTGGAGAAGAGGGAGATGAGACCAATGTGGCAGACCTCTAGAGGTTCCAGCTCCCTTCTGGAGAACTAGAAGCATCCCCGCCCCCTCCCCTCCCCCTCCCCCTCTCCTCCCCCCTCCCCTCCCCCTCTCCTCCCCCCTCCCCCTCCCCCTCTCCTCCCCCCTCCCCCTCCCCCTCTCCTCCCCCCCTCCCCCTCTCCCTCTCCTGCTTGGAAAGCAGAGACAGCAACCTAGACACATGACTTATTGGATCTTTGGAACAACTCTAAGAGGTAGGTTCTGTTATTATCCCTCTTTTACAGATGTGAAAGTAAGGCACAGAAAGGTTAAGTAAATTGCCCAGGGTCACACAACCAGTAAGTGGTAGAGCTGAGAATTCAAACCCAAGCAGTCTGGCTTATAACCCTTACACCATACCTTCTCAAATGTGGTGGGGTCGGCAGAGGTTGCAGAGGACTCCCTAGACACACATACACACAAACACACACACAATATTGAGCCTAGGGCAGGAATCATATCAGACCTTCTCCCAACCCCTGGGCTGCAGGGATGGACTGCTGACACACCACCTCTTGTCTCAAAGCCTGAATGGAGGAAGGCATCAGGACTGCTGTAGACGGAGGTTGAGGAGGCCAGACAGAGACAGTATGGGAATCACTCTTTGTTTTCCACAGTACCATCCAGAATCCATGAGGAGGGCGGGGCAGGCATAGCTGTCCAGACTGGGTGGGCAATCTGACCCTTGGTCTGTGGTCATTGGCTCTCTCTGTGAATGGCCTCTGGGCGCCAGCAGCCCAGCCTCAGATGCTCCAGTCATCTTCACCTTTGCTGCCCAGCTCCTTTGAGCAGCTCTGGAAACCTCTGTGGTCCACTCCGTGGCTTGACTTAGGACCACGGGAACTCCTAAACAGGCTCTCTGCCATTTTAGTCCCTGGCTCCCCAGCTGTTTAGGTGTCTCCGCAGCAGCCGCTGAGCCCACATGATCTGCGAGGAGGCTCCAGGGGCCACAGTCCCTAGTCTGATCCTGCTGGAATCGTCTCTAAGATTGTTCAACCTCGTTTTTTAAAATTGGATTTTTAATGACAGTAGTAATGCTAATATATGCCCACTGTCAAAAAGCCAAACAAGGTAGAAGTCTATAAAGTAAAAAAAAAGTAAAAGCCTTCACCTTTGCTACTGCTGCATCCTGCACCCAAGGTAATTCTAAGGTAACAGAATAACCGTGAGAACATTTTGGTTCATATCCTTCCAGATTGTGTTTGTGTGTGTGTGTGTGTGTTTTCAACAAATGTACGTGCACACACAGATATAAATGCACATATATAGCTGGGGTATTACTTTATTAAAATGGAATATATACTATACATTCCATATCTTTTTAAATTTAATAATGTATCATAGAAGTCTTCCCATGTCTTATTAACTTAGCTTAATTTTTTTAACAGCTCCATAGCATCCCAGTGTACAGATACACCATATTTATTTGATAGTTTCCTACTGGAGGGTATTTAGATCATGTGCACTTTTTAATATTGAAACAGTGCTGCAGTGAACATCTTTGAACATACATCATTGTGTGCTTGGAGTAATGCTTCTTGGGCTAGAGTCCTTCGTAGGTCAAGGTTGTTCAATTTTAAATGCCACCTTGTTGAAATCATTCTATTTAACCGAGATTATTAAGCACGTACAAAGAATCTGTTGCTGTGCTGGAGCTCTGGGAGTAGAGTTAGGTTTTTTAAAAAGCCCCTCCACCCCCATCTTCAAAGAGTGCCCTGATTGGGAGGCGGGGGGAGAACAACGAAAAACAGACAGCAATGCTTCTAATCCAGCCTGCTCCGGGCACTGAGAGGAACGCGGCCCGAAGGAGGTTGGGATGAAAGAGCTCTTAATTCTGACAGGGAGTCAGGCAGGGCTGCAGAGAGGGGGGAGATGCCGAAAGGTGTGCCTCCCGACTCCTCCCAGGAGCCCTTCTGCAAGGCTGGATGTTCAAGAAGAAATTTGTTCTAAAGAATTATGATGCTCCTGCATTTTCTCCTGCACAAAGAAGGAAATCTCAGCTGTACGCCCTTTCCTTTCCTCCTCTTGGCACTTTCTGATGGATGATTGGAAATGACGGCAATACATAAACTACTTTTTATTTTATGACCTGGTGATAGCAGTAACACATTTCCAGTAAATGTTTTCCATCGCAGTAAAAAAGTTGTAACAAGACTAGAAATGGGTATAGTTAAGCCCTAAAGAAATCACACTTTCAGAACTGTGGATTGAGGCAGTAACTCTGTAGATCATTTAACTTAGAAAAAGGCCCCCTCTCCCCCCCGACAAAATCAGGGCAACCGGATGGCGTTCACTTGAAGTGCTCGGCAGATAGGTGCCCGCCATGGGGACTGAGGGGCTCTCAGTTTCAACCCCCTCATGTGACCAGCTACCCACCCTCTCTTCCTCCTAGTTTCCCACCCAACGTCTTCACTCCTTTCTGAACTGATAAATGATCTCAACCTTACAATTGTTTTTTTTAACCCAAAGATCAAGAAGATTATAGAATGCTCTTTCTGGAACACAGCATAGAGGTGTGGTTAAGAGCACAGGCAGTGGAATCACACACCTGGATTCTTCTCCTGGCCTCACTGTGGACACGTGACTTAGCCACAGTGTTTTTTCCTCCTCTGTAAAATGGGGATTAGATTAGGGCCTACCTACCTCATTGTTCTATGATTCGGAAAGCTAATGCATGTAAAGGACGTTGTTAAGGGCCAAGGAAGTCCTCAATGTCAGTCACTGTTGTTATTTTCTAAAAGGGCAAATTGATGATTTTGTTAAAATTTGCATAGTAGTATACAGCTGGCATTTATTGACTACTTACTATGTTCTAGGCATTGTGTTCTGCATAATCTTTGCAATTACTCCACGAAGGTTTAGATCAACTAATTTGCCCAGTGTCACAGAGCTTTTGTAAAAGAGCCAAGATTTTAACCCAAGTCTTTCTAACTCCAAAACCCACACTTTAACCACCACATGTCCACCTTCTAGGATTAGATACTCACAGCAGGAACAGAGGTGGTTACACTTTTTGTCTGTTTTTGTTTTGAGCAGTGAGTTTCAGTTTTATTTGGGGACCTTACTCCCTCCCCTGGGAGACAGCTTCTCACATAGTTCTGAGGAATTGCTCTGAAGAGGTACTGGAGGAGCCAGGATATATAGGAATTTTTTGGCTGGGAAATACAAGTAGTCGTGCAGACATCTTGGTAAAAGATTACTGCTAATCACAAAACCAGATATATCAAGATGGTTACACTTTGAATAGTTCTGCCTCACACCAGACATGTCCTCCTTTGGCTGTTAAAGATTGGAAGCTGAGGGCTTCCCTGGTGGCGCAGTGGTTGAGAGTCCGCCTGCCAATGCAGGGGACACGGGTTCGAGCCCTGGTCTGGGAGGATCCCACATGCCGCGGAGCAGCTGGGCCCGTGAGCCACAACTACTGAGCCTGCGCGTCTGGAGCCTGTGCTCTGCAATAAGAGAGGCCACGATAGTGAGAGGCCCGCGCACCGCGATGAAGAGTGGCCCCCGCTCGCCGCAACTAGAGAAAGCCCTCGCACAGAAACGAAGACCCAACACAGCCAAAAATAAATAAATAAATAAATAAATTTAAAAAAAAAAAAAAAAAAAAAGATTGGAAGCTGATAATGCTGAGAGCCTGTGCTCTCAGAACTCCAGGGCCAGGCAGCAAAGAAAAGAAGCATTTCCTTTCCCTCACTGTAGGCAGAGCCGCCTGCTCCTCAGCTGATGCTTGTTTAGGCTCTGTTACTCCTGAGAGGATGAATGGCTGCCGCTTCTGTGTATCTGGTGTCCTTAAACGTGCTCTCAAAATTAGTCCTTTCCCAGCCTTTGTCTTTAATTTCTGATTCTAGCTGACACCTTCATTAATGGTCCGGTGCAAGCTTTCTGTCGACTTGAAGACTACTGTGTAAAAATGGTTTTGCTGTCCTATCAATAATGGTCATAATTTCCCCAATACTCTCATCAGCAGTGAATTGAGTCTTGCAGCAAAGAAATGGAAACCCCAGTGCAGTGGTTTTAAAGTGATTTGTCTTGCAGATGGCGTCCTATTTCAGTAAAATCAGGTCAGTGCAGCACTGCTGGGTCAGATGTAAGTCTGATACAAATTAGTTGGAGGAAATTGATCATTCCAACCTTAGGTTATTTTTAGCTTCTGTAGCTTTTTAATATCTCTTTTTCTTTGTTTACATTTGCTTTAATAAAGTTTGATCATCATTGTCTCCTCAGTTTCACCCAAGCCTTTGATAAAAGGAAAGAATGCTGTCTCCCCACCCCATAGAAGCAGCCTTCCCTTCACAGTTCTGGGGTTTGCTCCAGTTATAACATTGTTTAAACACATAAACCCACTCCTGCTGTCTTCTCTGGTCGGCCCCCTCTCTGGGGTTTGTTTATTGCACAAACTGGCCCCTTGACCAGTCTGTTCTTCATTGCTATTGAAAGTTAATGGGGGCAAAATTGCATTCCCAAACATTTGAACCTGAAGTGGCCAGGGCCGAACTTAGTTGATCTCTGGTGATCGGTTCAATTTAGTTACGATTTTTTGCCATTAGGCTGGGGCTGAATGATGGTGATTTGGTTGAGGCCAAATGTCTGAAGAAAATTGGCTCTCTGATAAGAGTGCTGTTATCAGAGGGGGCTACCTTCTCATTTACATTTAGATGAGTATTGATTATTTATTTACTCAGAGAAGTGAGATTTGTTTCCAATCTTATCTTTCTCGTCTCTGCTTGTCAGCAGAAAGAGAGGTAGAGCTCCTGACATCAGGCCAAGATAACAGCACTTTGTAGTAAAGATAAAAGTTGGAATGGGCCTTTTTCTAGTCTTGACTGAAAGGATAAGTTTTAAAAATTAGAACTGATGGGTCATGCTTTCAAAACCTTTCCTGAAGGTTTTGCAGTTTAACTAGGCGGGAGAATTGGTTTATTGGAACAGCCTTGGTCTTTCTTCTTTTGTAATAGGAATGGTATTTAATTTGATTATATTTGGCCGTTTCACTGAGAGCAAATTATATATCGGCTTAGAGGAGGATAAAGTATGACCTTATTGTCACGTCAGCTTGTTCTTTTTTTATTATTTAAATTCCAAATTATCCAGTCCAAGCCTGGGCGGGAGTATAAGCTACAGTGGTGATCACTTGAATATGATTCGGTGCTTGTATTAAGATCAAACAGAAAATGATTACAGTCACCCCTAGAGGAAGAGTTATCAGCGATGGAGCTGACACTAGATGCGAACATTTTAGGGTAGCTGATGTTAGGGCTGCGCTCTGATATTGACAGCGTCAGCTTGTTGGTGATGGCTTTGGCTCAGTGAGGGACTTGGGACTCAGTCGGCCCCTGCCATAGAGCAGACAAGGCTTGGTACGGCCTGCCGAGTGGGCCTCCCTGCCACCAGTCTCCTCGAGCCCGTTGTTGGCAGTGCCTCCAGGAGAAGTGTACCAAAATATAAAGCTGTGTCACTCCCCTGCTCTGTGAGCATCTGTTGCTTATAAGAGAGAATCTAGGCTTTGACCAACAGTCTGGACCAAGCATCCCAGCGCCAGCTTCCGCTTGAAACCCCACAGAGCCTATGCCCTTTCCACGCGGAGTTTCCCTTGGTCCACGTGGGCTCTTCAGTACCTCCTTGCCTTTGCACATTCTGTTCCCTCTATAGGAATGCACTACTTCCCCTGCCCTCTCCCGGCTCCTGGTCCTCCTTCAAGACTCAGTTTAGAGGTCTCCCCCTCAGAGAAGAAGTTCATTGTCCCCTCTTCTGTATTCCCACAGCGCCTTGTCCTTGCCTTGGGAAGAGCACTGACTGGGGCTCTTTGACAATTTCATCTGCTCGTGTGTGTCTTGCCACCTCCCCCAGCCTGCTTGAGGTCAGGAATCATTGATTATTCATCTCTGTGTCTGGGACCTTGTTGATGCTCCTAAAATGTTTGTTAGATGAATGTATGGATGGCATCGTAACACCACAAATCTTGTGACATCTGTGCTGCCGTGGTTTGTTCAGTGGGTTCTGACATTTACTCACCGTTTTTAGACTGTATTCGTAGGACCAGAAAGACTAAGGAACTTTAGGAATCCTGGCTGCTGAACAAGTCTCCGATCTTAAATGCTGCTTGTAACTTAAAAGCAAGCTTGTTTAAATAGATCTGCACGCCCTCCTACCCCACACTCCTACCTTGGACACACGTGAGAAAGGGTACAGACATCTGCTCTGGTGCCAGCGCTCCCTGCCACTGTGTGTCTTCCCTTAACGGGGCTGTTAGCCTCTGGTGACTCTGAGGTTGGGCATTCACCTGAGCCTCACCACAGCGGTTCCTGCTCCAGCCTGCCCTCACAGTAACAGCAGCCATCACTGAGCTCATCTAATCCTCACAGCAGCCTTCTCAAGGAAGTTGTGTTATTCTCATTTTACAGATGAGAAAATACACAGAGATTAAGTAACTTCCCCAGAATGCGTAGTGAGAGGGTGCAGACAGAGGAGTTTTCTTCTCAGAACCCAGCTTTTCCTTGTATTTGCTCATGCTTAACTTTTTCTGGCTACAAGCAGCTCTTTCAGATTAAAGCAGCTCTTTAAGCTGGCGAATGGAAAACAGCTGACGTGAAGGTATATTCATGAAAGTGTTCAGCCTTTTCCTTTATCATTTTCCAGATAGGTGTCCTCCAACTTGTTCCCATGCTCAGCAATAATAATGATAGTTTAATTCGTTTATATCCCACTTCAATCCGAAAAGCAGTTGGAATACACTAATGGGATAAAAAATGCATGAATTGAAAAACTACTTGAAAGAAAATGGAAATATAGGTCCAGAGGATTAACTGACACAGAAATGCGTCATCACACATTTAGTGCTGAGCTTCCTCGTGGGCAAAGGAGAAAGGAAAACAGTATCAGTTACAAGATTTATGTTAAACAGTCTAAAGGTACAGAACAAGCTAGTTGCTCCGAGGAAGTACAGCCTTTCCAGATAGGGAGGTCTGGAGGAGGTTTCTCCCATGGGCCTTTAGAAATAAGATGCAGAGTGATAGGGGCGTATGGCTTCTCTCTCTTCAGGCTTTTGCTCTTCCTTCCCGTTAGATTTCAACTCTCAGCTGGCTCTCAGCTGTTAAGGAATGGCATGCCAAATGAAACATAAAAGTGTTTCAGTCAAGGATTAAAGAAAAGAGATCGAGGAAGCTGAACTGAGCATATATCCACCATCCAACAGATACTACAGATTTTCTTTGAAACTTATGTGTTAAGATGTTTGCCTCGGGTTTACAAAATCCCATAAAAATCCTGCCTGGGTATTATAACTTGGAACCCTCCCAAAGTGCCCAGAGCAGTATTTTGTTCCTAGACCATTCGGTGACGTGGTTTTACTGCAATAAATACATCATCGGAATGCCCAAGCAGGTTTTCTCGTCGCTGCAGAGTAACTGCTTCCCAGAATCTTCCTTTTGTGTTCTCCTCTGCTGTGAAGGAGAGGGTGTGTAGCTCCATGTGCAGCTGTGACATTTTAAAAACTCTTTCCAAAGGGAGGATGTTGCCTTGAGAACTGTGTCCTATTTGGTGTGAAAAAGCCTCTTATATTTTTATATAATCATTTCTTTGGCAAAAGTATGTTAATAGAAACTGACCTCACAGCTTGTCTCTATAAAATGGCTTTTGGCTGCTGCTTTTTCTCTCCTCCTGTGTCAGCTGCCTGAAAATTAAATTAGCATTTGCTAGAAACTATTGTCTGATATATGGTAGGTCTGGGTTGTCATAGTCTTGATTATCGTCAACAGACGTATATTCAGAACTTATGGGTGAGCCACTGCGGTATGTAATATGTAGACTGTAGGCCTGGGCAGTCCTAGGTATGAATCCTAGCTCCACCACTTCCTGTGAGACATTGAGCAAGTTATTTAGCCTCTGTTAGTCATGGTTTCTTCCTCTGTAAAATGGGATTCATACTCTTTACATCCTAAGATGACGAAGAGTAAATGAGACAATCTTTATAAAAGGCCTAACGTAGTACCTGGCACATAGTAGGCCCTGTTCTGTTCTGTTATGATCTCTTATAAAAGTCTGATGATATGGCTGATGATGATGATGATGGCGGCTGACACTTAAATAACCCTATTAATGTTCTGATTGCTTTACAACTATTAACTTATTGAATCCTCAGACAGGCCTATAAACTAGGTGCTATTATTAGCCCCATTTTATAGATGAAACAGAGAGGTTAAGTAAGTTAGCCCAAAGTCATACAGCTAAGTTTCTCAGCCAGGACTAGACTGAGGCGATTTGGCCCCAAGTGCATGCCCTTAATCATCAGGCTGTATTGCTTCTATTATAGACCCTGCCTCTCATTATACAGTGTGACCTAAAGTTATCAATCTGGGCTTTTCAGGGGAAAACGCGCAAAATAGTCTTTCTCTGTGAAATATCTTATCCAGTGTTTGGGCAAGAATTAGGAGAGAAATTGAGATTTGCAATAGGCAGTTTTCTGTTAGGGTCTAGATCTCGAGTCTCATCTACAGCTTAACTACCCTGCCTTCCCCAAAGTTAAGACCCATCCGTCCTTTGCTAAGTTCAGAAGTGGGTTTCCAAGTTGTTCCTTAGCTTTTATAGAAGACCATGGAGTACCGAGAGTGGACGATGATGCTCAACATGTTAGTTACTTAAAAAACTGGGCATACCTAGGAATATTCTGCAAGACGGGGAGAGAGTCTTCCTGGATGGATGGAAAGATAAGAGAATCCTGTCTTCATAAGGCACCAGGATACAGCCATAGCCTGGGATATTTAGCATGTGTGGATTTCATTAAAATAAATTATTTCAGATCATTTATCATAGAAATGAATGTATAGAAACCACAAGTTAAGTAATTGAGAACCCAAATGAATCCATGAATCTAGAAAAAATATATATACTTATGGTACAAACTATGGCTTTTTATAATTAGTCTGTAATTTACAGTTTGTAAAAGGAAGAAACCTTCAAAATACATAGGCTTTAGGGCCAAAGACCCTTGGGTTTCATTTCCCCCTCCTGCTTCCTACCTGTGTGATCTTAGGCTAGTTACTTCACCCTGCCAACCTTCAGGGTCCCAATCTGTCAGATGAGGATAATAATATCTGCCTTTAAGAGTTGCTGTGAGGATTCAGTAAGATAACATACGCAGCATGCTTGCACATAATGGTCATGCAGTAATTGAGAGTCATCATAATATAATGAATATAATGAAGCCCAGTAATACTAGGCTTCAAGGAGAAAGTCCTAAAGTTACTTTTGGGAAACAAACTATTTTAGTAGAAATATCTACATTGACATATACACACTGCCATATATAAAATAGATAATCAACAAGGACCTACTGTATAGCACAGGGAACTCTACTCAGTACTCTGTAATAACCTATATGGGAAAAGAATCTGAAAAAGAATAGATACATGTATATGTATAACTGAATCACTTTGCTGTACACCTGAAACTAACACAACATGTAAATCAACTATACTCAACATAAAATAAAATTAAGTAAATAAATAATATTATAGTCCCCCCCCCCAAAAAAAAAAGAAAAGAAAAGAAATAGCTACAAAACCCAAGAAATAAGAAAGTGAATATGGAATGCTGGCATTTGTGGCTTAGAGAGTGATGCGGGGACTTGTGTTTAGGGATAAGGGGCCCTTCCTAGTACTCCCTGCTTCCTCTGGTTTCCCTCGTCCACGTCTCACAGACAGCTACAGAGACCAAAAGGAAAAAGTATACAAAGGAGTCCAGCCTGAAATACACCTTGATGTGGCCAGGCCTTGGCTCCTTGAATCAGGAAAGGGGTGGCTTGCTTACCATCCAGTTGTCAGGTAGGCGAACAACTCTAGACGCCCAAAACCCTATATATACTGTGCCTAGAAAGGTTACAGGGTTACTTAAGATGAAAGTATTGATCTACATAAACAGATGATGTCTAGTTTTGATTAAACTATTGCAAATGAAAGACCCATTGGAGATGCCACAGGGTGTGGTAATTACAGTATCCTCCGAAAAATGGCATAGTAAGAAATTGGAGGACTTATAAGTATATACGATGTTTTAAAAATTATAAAAGTGAAAAAAAAGAGAGAGAGAGGGTTCCCTGGCGGTCCAGTAGTTACGACGCAGGCTTTCACTGCCGTGGACCCTGGTTTGATCCCTGGTCAGGAAACTAAGATCCCACAAGCCGCGGCACAGCTAAAGGGAAAAAAAAATTATAAAACTAGCCTTTATTTAAGTAATTATAGGAAATTTGAAAAATACAGGAAAACACTAAGGAAAAATAAAAACATCATTATCCCACTATCCAGTGTGACTACTATTCACATTCTGGAAATAACCTTCCAGTATGTACCCCACCCCCTGCCATGACTTTACATATATTTTTCATAATTACAATCATCTTACACATATTGTGTTATAATTTGCTATTTTCATAAAGTAGCATATTATAAACGTGTTCGATAAAATCCAATACTTTTGCAACATCACTTTTAATATCTCCATGGTATTTCACAATATTTTGTTTAACCAGTTTCCCTGTTGTTAGATCTGGGTTATTCCCAAATTTTGACTATCATAAAAAAATGAATTATTGTAGGTAAACTTTGTACCCAGATTTCACTGTAAAGTCATAGGAGTGGATATCAGTGCGTATACACTATGTTGCTGGGAGATCTAGGGGTGGGACAGTTGGAGATTAACAGGCCAGTGTTTTAGAAAGCAGCTCTCTGGGTTCAGGGGTGGCTCTCTTCTCTCTAATGGGCTGCCCACAGCTGTGAAAGGTGGGTGTTAGGGAGCGGGGGGTGGGCAGAGCTGTGGGGGGAGAGATCATAGGAATCTCTCACCAGCTTGTCTTCTTAAAGTTCAGCTGGGCATGACTTTTCGGTGATTACTTCCACCAGTGAATATGAAAGCATCCAGTGATGAGCAGCAAGCATGCTTGGTAACTGACAAATGTTGGCACCGACAGGTGATGGGTAGTGGAGAATAAGAATTATCTGTATTTCCATAACTTTATTTGCTTAATATTTTCAAAATTAAAATTGAACTATGTATAATGTTGAACTACAATACCTTCTTGACCTGAATACAGTGTATTAGAGTTTATAAGAATTGTGTAGACTTCTGAGCATGTATTTCCTTAAATAGTTGTATGTGTCTTGACCATTGTTAATTTAGTGAAGGTTTAAAACCTGTAAGTAGTGTAAAAAGGACTGAATGTATGTAAGAACTCTGATAATTGGCAGAAATGCTAATGAAATACCAATTAGAGGAAAGATCAAATATAACATGAAACTGAACTGAAACTCTACAATGCTGCAGATGAACTAAGAACGTGGGGGAGGAGAATGACTTGATGAGTGAAATGCCTCAGACTGATGAAAGAGAACTGTTGGATGTAAATAATCAACAAGTTGAGGACAGCTGAGGAACACATCTAAAAATACGTGTTCCACCTGGGAGCCCTGCAAGGCCTCTGATGCTTCCTCAGATCTCTCACACCTCTGCTGTCTGACCAAACACGCCTTTCATAGTCAAAATAATACGACAGTTTCTTACACCTCTAATCTTTCAGTAACCATTAACAACAGGAGCAGTCTTTTGAATACGATCATTGGACCCGTTAGGTGTTACCTGAGAAGAACAAGATTGTCATTTGGCTTTACAAAGAAATACATGAATAAATGTATAAAATGCCCCAGTGTTTTAAGATCTGCCAGAATCCCTTTGTGATGCAGGGTAACTGATATTCCTGGTTTTCAGTATTATTGAACCTCTGCCTCTTGTGTTTTCATAAATATTTCAACAAAAACACGAATCAGCAGCCAGTTGTCCTTCTGTCACCATAACCCCAAAACCTGGAATTTATTTTTTAACCCCATCTACGTTTAAAAATTTTTTTTTACATTTTTGGACTGTCATTATATTCGAGTTCTAAACATACCTTATTCTTGCTTATAATTAATCATTCATTATCATATAATAATTATTAATAAATAATTTTGTAGTACTGCCTCCTATGAGGCAGGTACATTACTACGTAAGCATTTTTCCTGTAGCATCTCTAATCTTCACAATAATCCTTCAGGGTGTAAGTATTCCCGCATTACATATTAGGAAACAGAGATTCAGAGAGGGTAGGGTACCTGCTCATAACTGGGAAACCATCGTAGCCACATTGTGATTCCAAGTCAGTCTGACTCAAAAGCTTTCTATCTCTCATCCTGTTTTGGGGAGAACTGAGCAAAAATAGACCTGGTAATAGAACAGACAAATGTGTGAAGCCGTGTGGAAAAAAAAATCAAACTCTTCCCTCTTGGATCGCGAGACCCCAAACAGACTTCAGTGTTTTCCTAATGCTTTATCAGCTTTTCACTGGGGTGTGGTGTTTTTCCAATGTTAAAGTCACTGTTTCAGACTGCCTCCCCTCCTCCTGCCCCTTTGATCTTCCAGGCCCTCAGTACCGCCTGGAGAAGCAGAGCGAGCCCAATGTCGCTGTGGACCTGGAGAGCACTTTGGAAAGCCAGAGCGCCTGGGAGTTCTGTCTGGTCCGCGAGAACAGTACGTTGGCCTCCTCGCTCCGTGCCTGCTTTGTCCGTTGCAACATGCTTAAAAGTCCTGTGTTTGGGAATACTCACTGGTCTGGCCTCCCTAGGCTGATTTGAGGTGACTTTGTTTTCCAAGGCAGACCTCAGCCTTCATGCCAGAATTGTATCCCAGAGTGAAATGATTGATTTCATGCTTTTTGGGAAACAGTCTGCATCCTGTTCAGCCCTCTGTGATTAATATTTATCCATTAAACTGTATCATCCTAAGTTAGGAACAGTCCTGGAAACAGTTTAGAAATATGAGGCCTTTTCTGTGGCAAAGGCTATATTGTATATAAAGCAACTGGCCCTGTCAGTATCACTGTTCAGTCATCAGGTTTTAGAAAATTCTGGCCATTTTCATACTCTGGGCCGGAGGCAATGTAGTGGTTCCTAGTGCTATGTAGAAAGCTTCTTTAAAAGTTCAGTTAATTTCTTTCATTCACTCTTTAGAGTTTCAGACTTATGAATTTTAGCCATTCCTCTCCTCTACACTCCCATTGACTTAAGGGGCGAGTGACATGTGAAAACTGTGATCACTACAGCCAACTCTCCATCATTCCTGCTTCCGGGCTTTTACGCAGGCAGTTTCTTCTGTGTGGAACACTTTCCCCTACTCTGGTTAACTTTTTTATCCTTCTTCTCAGTTTAAATGTCACCTCCATAGAGGCCACCTGTGATCTCCCTGTCCCCTCATTGCCTAAACCTGACCCGTTCCTCATTTGGGTCCCCTGTTATATTCCATCATAGAGCATACTACTTTTTTTTCATTGCATGTATTTCTGTTTATAATTATTTATTTTTCCCAATGATTGTTTGATGTCTATCTCTCGCACTAGATTGTCAAGTCTTTGAGGTTGGCAGGTTGGCATTCATTAATTCAGCAAATATTCACTCATCACCCACTACGGGCCTTGTCCTACGTATAGGAACTCTGTAGTGGATTCTGTTTCAAAATGTTTCATGTTGACTCCATGTTATATGAATAAGATAAAATGTTATTTTTTAGGATATATTTTGGATATATAACACACATGCAAAAAAATTTCAGATAACAAAGCATCTAAAGTGAAATCTTTTAGCCTCTCTTCTCTCCCCTAATTCCTCTCCCAGAGACAACAGTTGTTCCCAGTGATTTTGGTGTCTTTCCAGGGATCATCTAAGCATATGCAAGGATATTCTGTATATGTACATGAATATACCCACACAAAGACATATATATAAACACACGTATTTCCCTCTTATTTTTTTTTAATTAATTAATTTATTTTATTTATTTATTTTTGGCTGCGTTGGGTCTTCTTGCTGCGTGCGTGCTTTCTGTAGTTGCGGCGAGCGGGGGCTACTCTTCGTTGCAGTGCGTGGGCTTCTCATTGCGTTGGCTTCTCTTGTTGCAGAGCATGGGCTCTAGGCACGCAGGCTTCCATAGTTGTGGCTCGCGGGCTCTAGAGGGCAGGCTCAGTAGTTGTGGCGCACGGGCTTCATTGCTCCACGGCTTGTGGGAACTTCCCGGACTAGGGCTTGAACCCTTGTCCCCTGCATCGGCAGGCGGACTCTTAACCACTGTGCCACCAGGGAAGCCCTTCCCTCCTTTTAAAAACAAAATGGTAGCAAACTGTCATCAGTGTTCTACATTTTTCTTTTATCATTGTAACAGTATGTCACATAGAGAGTACTCCATATTCTACATCAATCCATATGTTATTCCGTATATAGATTTACCTCTTTCTTTTTTAACTGCTGCATAGTATTTCACAATATACTGTGATTCCAAATTAGATGTGTTTTGGGTTTCTTTTTTTTTTTTTTTTTTTCTTTTAAGATAAGGTTGTTATACTGGGAAAGAGAAGCTATGAGGATTGGTGGATAAAGATTTGAAATCTGAGCTCTTGTTGTCACTCCACTTCTAAGTATGAGCATAGTCTTAATTAAGTTGTATGACCTCTGTCAGCCTCAGCATCCCCATCTTAAAGGATTTGCAAGATACTTTGAGTGCTTGCCTTTGAGTCAAAATCACTTTGTTAGTGAAAGAAGACCGTACCAGCATTTACAAAGTGTGCCAGGCAGTCCATGGTTTGGAATCAATAGACTATTGTAACTAGTCTTTGTAAAGTGGAAGTAAATTATAAAAACAATTTATTCTTTTTATAGAAAAGATTTAAAAAAAATTTTTAAATAGAAATTTCAATCAGGATCCCATATTGTTCCCCAGTAGCTACTTATTAAGAAGTTAGATTGAGACAAAGAAAAATATTTCAAAAACAGAATTTTTTTCACTTCTGTTGCTATATTTGATCAGCACAGGCTTGCTATCCTTAAAGCCATTTTAGAAGTGAACTAAATTATGAGCATCTATTATGCAGTGTTTAAGAGAATATGCAATCAAGCCAGACCGCCTCAGTTCACATTTTGGCCCTGCCACTTACTGGCTGTGTGACCTTGGACAATTTACTTAACCTCTCTTAGGTAGTTAATTTGCCTTCGTAAGGCTGATAGGAGGATTCATAAGGCTCTTAGAAGAGTGCCTGGCACATAATAAACACTCAATAAATATTACATGTAATTAATAAATAACAGAAAAGCAGCATTCTGTAGCTCACAGAGCAGCTGAGGCATGGATGTGGAGGTCTGGAGTCATAGAACTGTCAGGGCCCTCAAGGAGGTGTGTGGTGGGGAAGGGAGTGATGCAGAATGGAGGGGAAAGGAGAGTGGGGGCCAGAGCAGACGTATAAGTCTGTGGCACAGGACCAGAGAACTTAGAGGCAGGGTACTTTCCAGCAAATGTGCTTTGGTGTCCCAGAAGAGGTGTACCTATAAGTAAAAGCATTTGATCGAGAAGACTGCCATAAGAGTAGATATAAACCCTTCTGTTTTTTTTCCACAGGGGGACAGGGCATGGCTTTTTATACCAACCGCATCAAAGGATGTTTTTTTAATTATTCAGGCCTTCTATTGTAAGGGATCACGCTAGACATTTTGCTCTCTCGTGTAATTTTCACAAGCACCTTACAAGATACTATTCTAATTGTGGAGAGAGGTTGTGATTTGCCCAAAGTTAGCTAGTCAGTAAGTGATAGGACCAGAATTCTAAGTCAGCTATCTGACCCTGAAGCCCACCCTGAGATTGTTGATAAAACAACCTAAATTTTCAGTCCTAAGAAGGGTGATGACAGTTGTCTTTGTACACTATGAGAGAGAAGCTTGTGAATGAAGCTAATATGATAAGAGTTTCTGCCTAGGGACTGAGAGGTAGCATTTGTGCTTGGATCTTGGCCTAAATAAGAAAACGACAAGCCAAAGTCCTTGGGCTTTCCAGTTTGGACTCTAGTCTGATAATCTCCTACATCCTTCAGCCAGCTGTCTGCTAGAAGCTGGAATCAGACCAGAAGGAAGCCTGAGTACATTATGGAGAGGATGTAACATTAGAAGACTTCCATTCTTGTCCAAGTGTCTATATAAATCCTGGCACCAAATTGAACCTCAATTTCGTTTTCTGCCAAATGTTGCCAGTGACCTTTTCCTTTACCCACTGATCATATGTGGGTAGCCCATCCAGAGCCTTAGAAGAAAGATGCAGTGTGAACCAACCTATCATTTCCATAATTTTCAGAGAGAAACTTGGGAATTTCCCATCATCAGAGCTAAAATAGACCTGAAAATGAACCGGCTTTATGGAGTGCCACAAAGTGTCAGACGCTGTGTCTTCCCTGTGTTATCAGTCACAAGTGTGCCCACATAGTAGTTCAGCATAGTGCTTAAAGCACTGTCTTTAGATGAGGCAGACCTTGGGTGGACACTGCAGCTCTGACATCAGACAAATCATGTCACCTCTCTGAGCCTTAGTTTCCTGTGTAAATGGAAGTGGTTGAATCTATTTCACAAGGTTGTTGTGAGGATTAAATGAGATAGAGGTGCTGTTGTTAATTAGGCTAGAGTGGCCATCATCTTTATTTTATAGAAGAAGAAACTGAGCCTTTAAGGCGGTGATTTGCTCATCATCCCATGAATAATAATTAGGGGGCCTAGAAGAATGTGTCTTCTGTCCATTAAGTCTAGTGAAAGAGCTGAATCTAATTATTTTGTTTCCTAAATAGAAGTTGCTATAGAAAGGGGGTTCAGTTCTTTAAACATCAGTTTAATCTCCTTTGATCTCCTTTCCTTTTCGAGGAGACCTTCCATTATTTCAGTACCTTCATGAAGTTTCCTTAATTTAAGGCTATACTAAGGAAGAGCTTCAACTTGAGGTGGGCAGTCACCCAGACGGCTGGACTGTGGCAGGGGAGCATATCTCTGGGTCTCAGTTTGTGGCCTCTTTCACCTCCTTTAGTTTCTCCTTGAAGACCCAGGAGAAGAGGCCACACTCCTCCTAGAAGCCTCCCCAGACCACCTGGCCGCCATTCCCTGGGCTCTGGTAGAGTCCCTCTCCTTACCCCTCTCTGATCACTGATTCCGCTGAATGGATTCGCCCACCCCCACACTGGACTGTGACCCCCACCCGCATCCACCAAGGGCAGGGACTGGGTCTGAGCTCCCCCTACATCCCAGTGCCTGTGGCCAGGTGTGGTTCATTCCCTGGGAGGGAGAGAGCCTCCTGAGTCCCTGGCATCACCAGGCTGCTCACTAGGGCACCGAGGGGCAAGTGTGTGATACCGTTTAAAAGGAACTTGGGCTTTGGGTGAGCATCTTCAGGTATAAGGGTTTCTTCGTGGTGGTACTTGGGATTCCCCCCTCCCCCCACCCCACCCCCTTCCCATTTACTAAATAAAAAAGCAACTGTAGACAGTGAATGACTGCTTCTCCTGGTGTGTTTCCATCTCCTCTTTGTGGTGCTTATTCTTAATGGGCCAATCCCTCCTCCCACGTGTGCTCTTTTTGCCAACCCTGGAGACTCCCTAGTGGTTCTACTTGGCTTCTGGAGGGTTTGCCTTCTTCAGTTACAAATTACTAATCTCTCCAATTTCTGTCATGTGACTTAAGTACCAGGGCTTTAAGCCTCTTTTATCGTATCACAACAGCAGTCTTCAAAAGCAAAAAAAATGTGATCCTGCAAATAAACTCTGTTTACAAATGGAAATGACTTGTGGTGTTCATGGTACATATTTTAGGTTGAATTACTGCTGAAAGCCAGTTACGTGTCTGGCTCTGGTGGGGGGAAACGTGTTCACTGTAAGGAATTTTCTGTATGGGTGAGAGTTTTTTCAAGTAGATATTGGATAATAGCTCCCTGCTTGCTGCACGCTAACAGAATTTAAATGGAACAGAAACATTATCCCCGATGCCAGAATACCTATGTGTCTCCGCCTCTTGCTGTCTGTTTGATGTGGGCTGGTTGGCAGTGTGTTGTAGGGGAAAGGCAGGATGTTTGAAGCCACAGCGTGACCTTAGGCAAGTCCTTCTCTGAGCTTCATTTCCCCATCTGTAGGGCGACCCTGTAGGAAGGAATCCCTACCCTGTACAGCTGTTATGAGGATTAAGTTGAGATTGTGTGCCTTAAATGCACGCGGTAAAGTGCAATGCCCCATGCAAGAGCTGGCCATTCCCAGGTTTTGTGTGCCCAAGACACAAAGCGAGTGCCTGTGCGCAGACACCGTGGCTAGTCTGCGCTTGTGTGTGTTGGCCTTTTCCCTCTAGACGCTTAGATTTCCCGCAGGTCCCTTTGGGCAACAGCCTGCACCAAGGGTAGGTGATACCTAGGGCAAAAAACAGTGCTGATCTGAACTGGAAGCAAATTTGTGCCCTGTCCACACGTACTTCTTCAATAGTGAGTGCGTTGTGCTATGTGGGCTGAGAAATTCCACATGAATTGCATTTTTCACTCTCCCCCTTTCTTGAAAGTTCCCCCCTTTTCATTTTATCATTAGATAGTAATTAGTATTCAAGGGAAATTGGTCTTAATATATTAAAATTGGTTAAGTGCATTTAGACCTGTACCACAGCCAATGTCTGATTGGAAAATGTAATTGGGGACTCTGTGTATGTAATTAATTGAATTACAATTAAGAACTTTCATTAAGCGATACACTGGTACATTAGAGCAGTAAGGAAACATGTTTGACGAGCCACAAACCCTGTATGGGCTCTAAGTGGGGGCACAGGGATTTGCATCCCTCTGGTAGGCTCCTGGCCCTAGAATCCGCCCTGTAGCCCCTGACTAATGGTTTGGTAATGCATCGGGTGACATTTCTGCAGTGACTCCCCTGATGGGAAGCGGGGTTCTTCCAGCATGTGTGCCCTCATTCTCTGACTCTGGAGTCAGAGAGAGAGGTGCCTCGGTGTTGATAAAATGTTGCAGTTCTTAGATATTTTGTCATGTAAATTGTCCAAAATGCCCAGGCTCTTAAGAAGACTCCATTACTTTCCCTGTGTTTTGAACAGGGGCAAAGACACAATGGAGGAAAAGGAAGTGATGGGAATTCTGACATCAACCTAACTTCCAGGCAAACCTGTAATGGTTCAGACCCTTGAATGGTCATGCTTCATCCTGTACAGGCTTCACCCTAGACACATATTTGTTCATTCATCCCCCAAATATTGACGGCCCCTCCTCTGGGCCAGTCGCTGTGCTGGGGCAGTAGAGAGGATACACAGCCCCTGCATCATGGAGCTCACAGCTGTGATGAGCGCTGTGAAGGGTATAAAAGAGTATATAGCAGGGGCCTGGAGCTGGTGAGAATGGGAGGAGAAAGCTTCCTTGAGGAAGAATAAAAAGGAGTTATTCCGCTCATGAGTAAGAGGAATGTTCCAGGCCAAGGGACTACTTGTCCAAAGGTCTTGAGAAAGAGCTAGGTATATTTGGGAATGAATGAATGGAGTGGAATGAAATGAGCAAGGGAGAGAGTGCTGGAAGATGAGACTGGGGGACAGGCAGGAGCTTGAATGCAGAGCCGACACCTCCCCCACCCCCACCTTCCCACCTTCCCACTTCCATGATCCGCTCTCTTTAGAAATTCTACAAACCAGAAATCGTTTCTTTCTGATCACCTCATAAAACAAGATTATCCTGATTTATTGAGGGTCTGAAATCTCCCTGTGGAAAGACTCTGACTCCAAGAGTTTAATCAATTAGGCACTGACAGCAAGGATCCCTACCCTGGTTGTAGCATGGCAAATTCAGTGAAGGGTGTATCCTACAGTACGACCCTGACGGCTTTGAAGAGATTACCGCAGAGGGGCAAACAAGTGCGCGTGTGTATATTATAGTATATCACCTATGGATTATTTTTTAGAGACCAGCAAAAATGACTAGTAGCCAAAGGGAAGTGTTTAATAGAAGAGAAGTTTTGGGCTTATGAGTCTTTGGGGACTTAAACGGCCTTTGGAAAAAAAAAATGTGATGGATGTAGAAAGCTAAAGGAGAGTTTTTCCTCCCTGACTCACTCACACATCTAGCTTTGAGTCTTACAGAAGGAGTAGAGAGAGTTAGGTTTTATCCCTGATTGTTTGTTCTGGCAAAGGCAGGTATGATTGTGTTCTCCTTAGATACTGCTATGGCCCATGGATTTGTACATTCCCAGCCCATCCAAGGAGCATTTTACCCAAGGGGTTATGTGGTGGTTAAGGGCACAATTTTGGAATTAGACCTGGGTTCCTTTCCTAACTCCAGCTTGTATTAGTTGTATGGCTATACTAGCAGGACAACATTCTGAGCCTTATTTTTCTCACTTGTAGAAAGAAGATAATATTATCCAACTTAAAAGAGCAGTGAGAAATTTAAATGAGATAATATATTTAAAGTGCTGAGCATAATGTCTGGCATATATAGTAAGCATTCAGTAAATGTTAATTGCTCTTAGAGTTGTTGTTGAGGCAGGATCCCTGTCTGGTAGGGCATCTGAATGGAAAACTAGGAATGGTGTGTTAGGTTCTGATAACCAAGGTAAATACAAGGGATGGTGTACAAACTCAGGTACTGTTATGGCTAACCTGTGTGGCATCAACCTCATTCAGGCTGCCAACAGCATTTATTGAACATCTACTGTGTGCTCTGTAGGATGCAATGTTCTTGCCCCCAAGGAGCCCATTGTCCAGAGGGGGAGTACAGATGCTTATCGTGTAAGAGACTTATCATGAGAGCCTTCAACAAAGGGAGACAGGGTTTCAGGAAAGGGATCAGGAAAGATTCCATTTGGACTAGACCTTGAAGTGTATTAATTTTAAAGAGTGGAAAGGACATTCTGGCCAGATGGTATAACCTGAACAAAATCCAGTTTAGCTGAAACAGGCATTGTTCTATGTGGAGTGGCAATAAGGCTGCAAGATAGAATGGGGCAGAAGGTAGTTTGTTTATTCTTCATTCAGCTGTTTGCACAGCAGTATTTTACTGTATGCCAAGTCCTGAGATGGACAGTGCCTATCTTTGAAGACTTCTCCCCCTCCACCCCACACCATTTTATTTCCACTATTCCCCTTCACAGACTCTTTGCACCAGCCAAATGCAAACACTTGCTGCCATCCTCCTGTGTTCCTGAAGCACTGGCACAGCTCTGGCACACAATTGGTGCTGGGTGACTGTTTGCGGACTTGGGAGGAATGGTCAACAGGGCCATCATTGCTACAGAGAGTGTACGTATGAGGTAAGGATGTAGCAAAGGCCCTCGAACTTCCAGTTGAGTTCTAGACTTGGCATAGATCTTTTTGGAGATGGAAGACGGAAGTTGCTTTAACTTATAACTAGATTAGCCCTTTCAGACTTGGCGTGAGACTCATTGAACCATAAAATGAAGTCTGATGTTCCATGTAGTTTGTGTCTATGAACATAAGACATCTGCTAGAGGCGTACAGTGAGTTCATCTGAGCTTTGGTTTAATCATCAGTGCTCATTTGTCTGAAAGACAGTCACGTGTGTACCTGTATGTATCTCCCTCAGTTCCAGTGAAATCATGAAGTATATGAAAATGCTTCTTAAACAATATTAGTTGTAATTAGCCTTGATCTGATCACGTGGCAAACAAGCCTGTCACTCTAACAATGTGTGTACAGGCTTTCTGTTTGTTTGTTTTCAGGTATGTAATATAGATACAGAGCTGTAGCTGCACTTTTGTGTCCCATCATGGTTGTCCAAATGGGCATCCAGGAACAATGAAAACATGGCAGAAGAACCAATAAAGGCAGCAGTTCTCAAACTTTTGGGTCTTAGGACCTCTTTACACTCTTAAAATTTATTGAGGACCTCAAAGAGCTTTTGTTTATTGAGTTATATCTATTTATTAGGAATAAAAACAGAGATTTTAAAATATTTATGAATTCATTAAAAATAATGGTAAATCCATTATATGTGAACATAAATAACATTTTTATTAAAATTTTTTAAAATAAAAATATTTTCTTTTAAAAATTTAATGATAAGAGTAGCACTCTTTTATTTTGGTTTGAGGGTTTTTTTGTTTTTTTGTTTTCCTTCCTCTGAAAAGCATTTATTTTTGTTCCACCAGGAAGATAAGTTATTGACTAATCTCCTGAACCAGTGGGCACTATTTTCTATTTTTGCAAATTTCTGTAATGTTGGCTTTATAGAAGACACCTGGATTTTCATATCTACTTCTGCAATCAGTCTGTTACAATACATTGTTTTGGTTGAAGTATATGAAGAAAATTTGGCTAACATAGATAGGTTGTTGGAAATGGGAGTATTTCAGTAGCCTTTTCAGGTAATAGTGCATATTAATTTTTGTTGCTATACCAAAACTCAAGTGATAGTTTCCTAAAGGTTGGTTGCAATGTGGAATCAGAAACATATCAATGAACTTTTTTTATTACTTTGTGCACTTGTAAGATATTAGGCATGAAAAGGGCAAGTCATGTCTTACTGTTACTATTATAAAAATAGTACTGAGGTTATGGACCCGCCTCCCGCCACGCCTGGGGTCCTGAGCTGCACTTTGAGAACCACTGACTTAGAGTTTACAGTCACCCACACAGTCCCTGTCCTTGCTGCTGCTTGTAGGAATGTGGTGACACAGGAGGGGAAGGAGAAGGAACATAACTCCGGAGTTCGATAGATCTGTCCCAGCTCCGCCTCTTTCCAACAGTGGAACCTTGGGCAAGGTTTTTGACCCACTCTTGACCCACGGTGTCAGAGTTAGGATTTGAATCTACATCTCTGAACTCGATGTTCCAGGTTCCTTCCAGTGTTATTAAGCCCCAGGGCCACATCCCGGCTCTCTCTCAGTACCTCCTCTTTCTTTCTTCAGTGCAGGCCTTACACCCCGCCAGCCTCCTCCTTCCCCTCCTCTCTGCTTCCCTTTGCTCCCTCTTCCCTGGCCTGGTGTTGCCATTAAGACAGGTGCCACTCCTTGTTTCCTTTTTTCCTGATTCCTTACTCCAGACAGCTAAGCTCCTTCCTCTCTTGGATTTTCTGCTTGTCCCCTAGTGCTTTCTGTATCGTGAATGTGCTCTCTGTCATCCTTCCAGAGCCTGTTGTCAGTCCGTTTGAGCTCTGGTGCTCAAGTCACTTTTAGGCCCCCCCCCAAAAATTTGATCTATCACAATACATCTTTGAGTTATTGCAGCTCAAGCGTTTTGACACAATACATTATGGTAATCCATGGCACATAGAGACATTAACACTCTCGACTTTGACAAAATACATTGTGAAGTCTTTGAAGGCACCATTACAATTTATCTTGTCATTCATGAGGAGACCCAATTCAGCATTAATGTAGATGAACACAGTGTGGCTTTTGTTTCATTTAATTGCTTGTGACCTTTTTAATTGCTAATTTAACAAAATACCAAAGGGTTATATTTCAATTAAGTTAACAGTTTGGGGAGTGGGTTTTTTTAATATGTTTATTTTTAAGACATTCTGGTTCTATTTTTTTACTTCGAGTAGATAAAAATGTCTTCTCTTAACAGAAGTCGTTTTGGAATGTGAAGTTGATAGTACAGTAATATTTTTAATATGCACTGTGGTGCAGTATCAAGCATCTTTCATGTGTGTTTGGGTTCACCCCTTTCCAGAAGGATACAAACAGTAAAGGTGTACATGCAAAGTCAGAACTTTCCCGGTTTAAAAAAAAAAAAAAAATGCTTTTGCTATAATGCTCTGCTTCAGATGTGTGCCTTTAGATTGTCTGTTGCATGCATCATTTATTGGGCACTTCTCTCTGCCTTGTCCTGTTTTCTTGGTGTCCTGTAGTGAATTTGTAAGCTCCTGAAGGTCAGGAACCCTGCCTTATCTTCATCAATGTCCCTTCCCAGTTTAGCACACTGCAGGCATGGGGACAGTAGTTGCAGGTTGCATGGCTGACTGATCTGTACACACAGACATGCCCCCTCCAAGCAGAGGCATTCCTGAGCCTACTTTGAGAAATGGCACTGGAACTCCAAAACCAGAAGTTGTTCCCATTCAGCAGATAACCTGCTTGGGGGTGAGCGGCATGTATCAGAGGTGAGTGCAGGACTGTTTCTTCCTTCTCTGCTCGCCCGGTGCTGCTGCCCTTTTGACCGTAAAAGTAAACACACCCCATGTCAACTGAGGCAAGGCTCAGAACTCACCCAAGTATCAAGGGGACTTAAATCCTCAAATGGGATATGAATTTACACTGTCAGAGAGTAGAAGGTCAATGCGAGAAGCATTAATGTGTTGAGCCAGCTCCAGCTATATAAGTCTTGAACAAAATTAATATGAGGAAATTGACAAGCTTTGCTGGTTATTCCATAGTTTTAAGACCTCTTCTAAAATCCTATCGTCTCATCTGCCCATTATTAACATTTCAGCAAAGTTTTCATTAATCTCGCACAGCAAATTTAGGAGTGAAAACTGGCATTTGTTTGAGCTTTTAGGACTACATTAGCTGGTGTATTAAACAAAATATGTCATTCTTCAGTAGCTTCTGCAAGAAGCTAAATCAATTTCCAGCCATATTTATGCACCACTTTATCTAAAAGCATCTGAATTATCATTTACAGCTAAGATGCTTTATTAGCAGCTGGCATTGAAATTGCTCAGTAAAAAATTATGTCACGTTATAGTAATTTTTAAATTGGTTTTAATCCAACCTCATAAAATGTAAAACTCTTAAGTGTGTTTTTTTAAAAATAATTGGCATTTTAGCATAATGAGCTGTTACCTCTTTCCAAATCAAATACCTGCAATATTTAGAAAATACTAATTGGTAAAGAAAACAGAAGCTCTTAAGCTGAGTTGTATCTAATAATGGCATTTTCTCAGAAAAGATGGCTTTAAATGATTTAAAACATGAAAGGATTTTAGTATTTCTCCAAAATTCTCAATTTAAAAGGTTCTAAAGTAAAAGTAAACACACCGTGGCAGCTCTGTTTTAGGAAAAGGTATATTTGGAGAAAGTGAATAACTATTTGAAACTTTAATTTCTAGCCAGCCTCTTGGCTTGCGATGTGGACGTTACTCTGGAGACAGTAGCGATCATGATCACAGCATCTCTATCCAAAATCACAAGTGTTCCAGAGAAAGGAAACAGGGTTACCCAATGACCCTTGCAGACGTCGAGTGCAACTTTGCTAGTCCTAGCAATGTGATGTTGGTTAAGTCACTAAGCCTCTCTGATCCTGGGGATACAGCACTCGGTATTCATCCAGTAAATTGTTATTCAGCTCTTGCTTTATTCTGTGCATGGTAGCACTAGCAGGGTCTGGGCTATGGTGTTTAGTAAAGCAGTCACTCTGCCTCTGCTCTTGGGGTTACAGTCTAATGGTGGAGACAGACGATTACTATCTGTGATAAATAACCTGAAGGGAAATGCAGGGTGCAGTGACAGAAGGAGCTGAGCTAGACTTAGGGTTCCTTGGAATGTCACTTGAGCTAAGCTCATCAGAGGGATGGGGAGGAGGCCTGGAGAAAAAGGCCAGGAGGGAGTGGAATGGGAAGAAGGGTGACCTAGGCGGAGAGGTCAACACGTGGGACTGTGTCACAGGCATTCGGTGGCTGGCCCGTTAAGGCCGAGGCTGCAGCCTTACTGAGGGGAAAGCATCCTTGTAGGTGCTAGAATGGTCCAAGCTGGGAATAGTTGTAGCGTTTGGAAATAGAATGCACAATTCCTAATAAATTAGTTAAATGTGAAGGCATCAGAAACCAGCTTTGCCTTAAAAGCCTCCCCTGTAAGCAATAACTGTGGGAAGGAAAGTGTGTAATTGGTAGGCATAGAGAATTTTCCAGTTTTATGCCCAAATCTAGAGTTTTCCATTCCTCCAACTCTGTGCCAAGGAGTTCTCTCGTGGTCTCCCTGTGGAACCGTCTCCGCGTACTCATCACAAGGCCTTGGGCACCCCGCTCTGGTTGGCCTCTTCTAGACAGATGCTCCCTCCCACCAGCAGCCACACCTTCAGAGGACCGCATTTCAAACTCAGGCATGGGGGGTGACGAGAGTTAGTTTAGCTTTGCTTATGTGACCTTGGGCGTGTGACTTTGCCTCTCAGAGCCTCGGCTTCTTCATCTGTATAATACAAAAATTATAGGACCTACCTACCAGGTTGTCCTGAGACTTAAATGCATGTGTGAAGTGCTCAGCACCATGCCTGATGTGTGAGTACTCACCTGTACTAGCTATCATTATTGTTATTGACTGATTTGTTTATTTAGCAAAATTTAGTGAGAGCATGCCAGTTGCCTGTACTGCTTGCAGGAAAAGATGTAGAGATGAATAAGAGACTTTACTTATCCTCACAAAGTTTCCAATTTAGGACACAGCAACCACTCAGCAATTCTAGTGCAAGCCTGAATGTGATCAACTATGACAAGAGAACAAAAATAATCATGACTGCTATTTATTAAGCGTATTACATGCTAGATTCTTTAAATACGTTTTGGTATTCTGTGGATGGCAGATGCTGGGGTTCAGAGAAATAGTCACTTGGCCACTATCACACAGTAAGTTAGAGGCAGAGCCAGGAATTGAGCCCAGGTCTCCCTGGCTCCAGAGTCCAGTATAAACCAGCTGCTATGGTGTTCAAGAGGAGGTGGAATCTGAGCTAGCCTGGGTGGAGTTTTGACAGAGGGATGTTCTAGGCCAATGGAACCACATGAGCAAAGAACCAGAAGTAGAAAAACCTGAACCTATATATAGTCTGAGGAGTTTGGGAAGAACTGAGAGAAGGTATGTGTTAGAAATGACAAATAAAATGGGAAATTTTTGTTTCAGCAAGATTGTGGACGTCCTTGATTGCTTGACTGAAAAGAGTGTGCTTCATGCAGGAGGCCTTGGGAAGCCAGGGAAGATTTTTGAGCTCCAGTCTTCTTATTTGTCCCCAGTATCAATATCAGAGTACTTAGTGCACACTACACGTTTGATGAGTGAATGAGTGATCAAAGCTTTAGAAAGATAAATCGGAAAGTCCTGTAGTAGCTGGATTGCTGAGGGAGCCTGGTGGCCAGAAGGCCATCGAGGAGACTCTTACAGCCATGCGAGCGTGAGCAGGCTCACGCCTGAACCGCTGGAGGCTGTGGGGCGCAGGACAGGAAGCTGATAAACAGACAGTTTGCGAATCGTGGGAAGAACAGGGATTCTTCAAGGAGCATGGACTACTTTTCTGATCAGGAAAATTAACAGAAAAAGAAGCAAGAAGTGTGACCACCCATGCTTTTGTGGTTTTGACTTGCCCTTGTGGAGACAGAGCGTCTGGCGAGCAGGAGTTTTTCCGCCCTCTGTATTGCTGCTGCCCAGCCAAGGGCCTGCCATAGAACAGGCAGTGTTTGTGGAATTAATTGTTGAATGATTAATATGTTACCATTCTTTGTTTACTGGAATGGCATTATTAAGTCATCGCTCAGCCTTTTCTTTTCCAAATTAAATAGCCCATATTATTTTAATTTATCCCAAAGCATTTTAAGCAGACACCATTTGCCAAGCCTCATGTATCTTTATGTGTTAAACTGCTTTTTCCTCCCCAGGTTCAAGGGCAGACGGGGTTTTCGAGGAGGATTCGCAGATTGACATAGCGACAGTGCAGGATATGCTGAGCAGCCACCATTACAAGTCATTCAAAGTCAGCATGATTCACAGGCTCCGATTCACAACTGATGTACAGTTAGGTAAGTGTGTCAGCTTTCTGTCAGTGGTCAAGGTCGAAATAGGGAAAGAAACAACATACAACTTTTATGTGACCTGAATGACTAACGGTAATTTGTTTTCAGAGAAAATGTTGAAGCAGTGAAATTTAAAGTAACTCCTTTTTCCCACCTGAGTGCTCTGTCTTGTCTTCTTTTTTATGAAGCAGAAGATTAGAAATAGAACTAACTTGAGACTCTTTGCAAACTGATTGACTTATGTGAAGTTCCATAATTTTCATTCTGTAATTCTCCTACATCCTATCCTTAGAACTGCTTTATAACATTGCTACTTGCCTTTTCTTACTCCATGAATCCACTCCCTATTCATTCATGCCTTTATTCAGGAAGCTTTTTAATGATCTCAGAAGTTATATTTGGATCCTCACCAGATAATCTAGAACTAAAATTCAATTAATATTTGGGGTTAATTTGTTTCCATTAAGTGCTAAATTTCTGTTTTGACTGAAACCTAACAGAGGTAGAAAAAGTGTCGTAGTGGTCAGCAGAATATGAATACGCCAACATCATCGCCATCCTCATGGCCGTCATCTATAGGTATGCACGTGTATTAGGCACTGTGCTCAGTGCTTTACATGCACTACTAACCTACCTAAAAGGTAGGTATTTTTACTGTCTCCATCTGACAGAGAAGGTAAATGAGGTGCAGAGAGGTGAAGTCTCATGCCCATGCTCACACAGCAGGTAGGTAGTGGTATCAGGGGCAGAACCCTGGTCTGGCCAACTGGAGTGCATCTGCTGCGTAAAAGAGGATGATGGGAGGGCAGGGGAACGGGTACAGGTGCCAGGCTTACCCAATCAGGGAGCTGAGCTACTCCCGGGCCCTGCCGAGACCTCTACCACACTGCCTCTTCCTGGGCACCACACTGCCTCTTCCTGGGCTTCGTTTGCTTCATGCGTAAAGGGAGAAAGTTTGAATTCTAACTCTAAGGCTCACTAATGTTATGTTTCTCACAAATGTTTTGTAAATGTCTCATAATAAAACCTTTTCTAATGTGGGCATTAGTGTGGCTAATTTGTAATAAGTCTCAAAAAGCTCTCAAATATTCATCCCAACTTGACTGACAGGAGCTTGAAATATGCTGACAGTAGCTTACTAATTAAGAGATGAGCATCAGAATCACATCTGGTTTACATTGTGGCTCTGTCGACAACCAGCGGTATTAGGCAAGTGTCTTAATCTTTCTGAGTCTTGATTCCATTCTGTTTAAATGGGAATATCAGTGTGGCAGCCTCTTAGGATTGCTGTGGGGAATGAATCAGATGCTCCACTTAGCTTAGCACAGGGCCTGGCAGTTGGTAGACTGTAAATGAGAGCTTTTAGTGGAGAGGCAATATAGCGGAAGCTTGGAGGACAGACTGAAGAGTTAGAAGCCTGGGTTCAAACCCTGGCTCATTCATTAGCTGTACCAACACAGGCAAGTGATGCAGAGCCGCAATCTCCTCCTCTGTAAGATGAAGATAATAGTCTCTGTCTCATAGATAGGGTAATTACGGGGACGAAATGTCATTATCACACGCGCAATACTTAGAAAGGCGCATGGCACATAGCAAGTGCTCAGTAAACGACAGCTTGTAAGATGATGGTGATTCTGACAGACTAAATAGATGAATTAGCACCCAGTATCTGAATCGGAACACACACAACCTACCTTTTTTTCCCCTCCGTAAACCTCTTTCTCCCTCCTCACAAAAAAAACCTCTAAAGTGGTAAAAATTGCTTATTTAATGTTAATTCTTAAAACATAAAGTTCTTCAGCATTGTTCTTTCTAAAGATGCTTTTTCTGGTATCTCTCATAGAAGTAAAATTAATAAGGCTGCTCAAAAACAAGCCAGATGCCCAAAAAAGGGGGAGAAAGCACATGTTGTATGATATAACGTTCAAAAGTACACAAAAATAATATGTGGAAGTAATGATAGTGGTTATCCTGGGGAGTGAAGAGGCTATAGTGACTGGATGGGGGAGCATCTGGGGCACTGGTAAGTTCTGTTTCTTGATCTGGGGGCTGATTACATGAGTATGCAGACTTTGTGGAAAAGTCAAGTTATATAAACTCTTGGGATTTATACACTTTGTATATTTTCAATTAAAAGTTTGCTAAAATAAAAATGCTACTCAGACATCATTTGTGTTTGCCTGCAGTTCTTTCCCAGTAACAGAGGGTCTGCTTTTTCTGAGTGGGTCTAGTTTTACGAAGCCCAGTAAGTAGCCTGACTGCAGTCAAGATAGAGGTCCAGGGTACAAGGCGAGGATTTTCCCAGGTGAGCATAATCCCTGCTGTTCCCCAAGGTGCAAAGCAGTGCCTTGGAAAGATAACCAAGAGCGTGGCTTCTTTCCCCACATTTTTTCCAAAGGCAAAAAGCCAAACTTGAATTCATCAGATTCTGATCTGTATATTCATTCAAAGGAAAAAGTCCACAAAAGGATCTGTGCAAAGAGCCCAAGTTCTGCAGGTGAGAATGGGTTTGAATCCCAGCTTTACCACTTGCCTGCAGTGTCAGCTTAGACAAGTCCCTTCCCCTTTCAGTCTTAGTGTTTGTCATTTATGAAGTGGGAATTATAATGTTTACCTTTGAAGATTGTGTATGAAAGTGGCCGGTAGTAGCTTATCTTAGTGCTGTTACCATTGTCATTATTATGTTTATTTTGCCTATTGCTTTCTCTCCTAGTCCACCATCTTTTTTAACATCTTTATTGGAGTATAATTGCTTTACAGTGGTGTGTTAGTTTCTGCTGTATAACAAAGTGAATCAGCTATACATATACATATATCCCCATATCTCTTCCCTCTTGCGTCTCCCTCCCTCCCAGCCTCCCTATCCCACCCCTCTAGGTGGTCACAAAGCACCGAGCTGATCTCCCTGTGCTATGTGGCTGCTTCCCACTAGCTATCGGTTTTACATTTGGTAGTGTATATATGTCCATGCCACTCTCTCACTTTGTCCCAGCTTACCCTTCCCCCTTCCCGTGTCCTCAAGTCCATCCTCTAGTAGGTCTGAGTCTTTATTCCCGTCCTGCCCCTAGGTTCTTCATGACCTTTTTTTTTTTTTTTTTTTTAGATTCCATATATATGTGTTAGCATATGGTATTTGTTTTTCTCTTTCTGACTTACTTCACTCTGTATGACGGACTCTAGGTCCATCCACCTCACTACAAATAACTCCATTTCGTTTCTTTTTATGGCTGAGTAATATTCCATTGTATATATGTTCCGCATCTTCTTTATCCATTCATCTGTCGATGGACACTTAGGTTGCTTCCATGTCCTGACTATTGTAGATAGAGCTGCAATGAACATTGTGGTACATGACTCTTTTTGAATTATGGTTTTCTCAGGGTATAAAAATATGGAATGCTTCACGAATTTGCGTGTCATCCTTGCGCAGGGGCCATGCTAATCTTCTCTGTGTCGTTCCAATTTTAGTACATGTGCTGCCAAAGTGAGCACTAGTCCACCATCTTGAAAGTGTTTAACCAGATCACTCAAATTAGGTAGTGGCTCTATTGGCAAACCCACAGTGGAGACTTGTCAGGTAGAAATAGATGATGATAGTAATGCAAGTGTCTCTGTCTAGAGCATTGGTTCTCAGAAGTGAGGTGACTGGAAGCTGGTCCCAGTCACCTCTGAATGCTTCCAGTGGCACACATAGCACCCTCTGGTGGAAAGTCACAACTGAGGAACGTCTAAAATATTAGATGTTGTCAGAACATTTGTTTCTGTTATGAATCTAAATTCAGTCTTTACCGTTATAAGCAAAAACTTCATTAATTAATCCTAAGTAATTTTGTGACAATCGGATAAACTGTGCCCACGAGTACTATATCATGCAGTGAATAAATAAGTTCATTTCCTATTCCCATGTAGATGAGCTCAGGTATGTATTAAGACCCTTACTTCCGTCTTGGAAAGCAGATGATAACACCCTTTTCATTCTCACAACAACAACAAAAGGCTGCACACAGTAGTCCAGAAATTCTTTCTTTCTGAAACAGCATCTACTGTGAAGTTCAGGGCAGCAAATGTTCTTTATGAGCATTCAAGTGAGCAGCTGGATTCTGAGATCAGTAAATAATTTATTTTATTTCATCTGACTAGCCAGGTGCTTCAGATCTTTCCTGACACTGATGGATGGTCTCCTCTGCTCGTCCATCCTGTGTCAGTCAGAGCAGAGGTTCCACTTGCCCCCTGTGGCAAGTTCTTCTAAGTGGTGTGTGTCTGTGTGCGGCATTTACCCAGCAGCACTGCTGATTCCACAAAAAGCCACCCGTCCACTCTGAGTTAGCGGTACGTGAGAGCGCAGAGCCGAGGCTCGGCATACCCAAGCTCTGCGGTGCCATCGTAGCAGCCTGCCTCCTGACTGGGGAGTAGGGGCCGGTGTCCCAGTTTTACTCTCTGCTGTTTGTTTCTGGGAAAGTCAGGGGATAAGAGACTCAAACTTTGATTTGCAAGACCCAAAATTACATCAATTTTCCACCAGACTTTTTTTTTTTTTTTTTTTTTTTAGTCTCAGCATTTCTTTTAATAACAAATTGTTAACTGAATAATCCCAGTGATAAGCAATGTGTTTTAAGTATACTGTGGTACAGCCATATACAGAAATGTTATAAAACCTTTGAGAGGAAGCCCTCTCAAAATTTTTATTGAAATGGGAATATATCAATATGTTAAAATAGAAAAAATAACATTTACAGTATGATTTGCAGCTATGCAAATATGAGTATATGTACATAAACACATATATGCCAACACATGTATACGTAAATATATATATATTTTAAAATTCCTCCAAGGAAATATATCAAAATGCTAATAACAATAGTTATCAATGGGTGGTAAAGTTACAAGTGATTTTTTTTCTTTTTTTCCTGGGATTTTTACAGTGATCACATATGGCTTTTCTGTGGAAGGGAGCTTTTTTCTTTTTTAAAAGCCTTTTCTCTTCACCATATTAAACAGAGAAATGAATGAAGTAGTGTGTTACTGCCCATCTGGATATATCACATCTTACTGCTTGTCAAGCGGCATATCCTACATCATGCCCATCTCCAGTCACAGGCAGAAAGGACAGAAACTCAGGCACAAACACACCCCATCCAAATGGCAGTGCATTCACTCTAGGGAGCAGCCTAAGTAGCACGTACAGCAACTTCAATTCTCCACTCAAACCACTCCCCATCTCTCACCCAACGTTTTAGGTTTACTTTTTGATGTGATACAGTACTCCTCCCACAAGCTGCACGTGGGGACAGACCATTTTAATCCTCTACTCCGTGCCACTCAGTCTGTCCTTGAGGGAAATGCTACCCATTTAGTAAATTTACCCACCAAGCCAGAAATCACCGTCATTCTGGACACTTCTCCGTCATCAACGGAAACAGACAGGTAAGCCTTGCTGCTTTCTAAAAATGGCCAGTCCTGCTTGGCAAATGACAGCATATGCTAAGATTTCTCACTCCTGCAGAGCATGGTCCACCAGACTTTTATATGAATGAAAAACTTTATTGGAGTCCATTAATGAAACCTGGGACAAAGATC
The DNA here is from genome assembly GCF_028023285.1 of Balaenoptera ricei. Lineage (NCBI taxonomy): Eukaryota > Metazoa > Chordata > Mammalia > Artiodactyla > Balaenopteridae > Balaenoptera > Balaenoptera ricei. The sequence goes on along the minus strand of NC_082644.1, from coordinate 113,096,081 downwards.
TGATCTTTTTAAATAATATTAACAAGAAGAATTATAATTTTTAAAAGCAGTTATCGTTTATCAGATGCTTGCTATGTGCCAAGCACTCTGCTGATGACTCTCTTACATGCGTTGTCTCCTGTAATCATAGTACTTTATTAGATAGTACTGATATTATCTCCATTTTTTATGTGAGGAGACTGGGGTATAGGGAAAATCTAGTAAGTAATGAAGCTGGGATCAGAACCCAAGACTGTCTGAGGCTGAGGCCTGTGGCTAACTACTAGATCATGCCTTGAATGCGGATCGTCATTGCACTAATACTCTGTATTTCTATCAATATAACAATGTACGGTATACAATGAACTTTCACCCCATTACCATATTTAATTGACACAGCACATTGATGAGGTTATTCCCATTTCATGACAAAACTGAAGCTCGGAGGAGTTAATGAAATCATGCGATGTATATAAAGCACTTGGTGCTTCCTGGCACATAGCTGTTACTTAGTAAGTACTAACTCTCTTTCCCTCCCTGTCAGCCATCAGATACACAGTAGGATATCCAGTCCCAGTAGCAGAACTGGGACTGAAACTCAATCCTATACACTAACTCCAGTCCATCACGTGACAGATGCCTCAGTCATTAATAACGTCCCTTCCCCAAGGAAGTGATTACTTCTAGTTGGCCGGTTCCAAAACTTCTGCCCATCCCTCACTCCCCCCATCCCAGCGTCTGGAGGTCAGTGTCGGTGTAGCACGCGCGCTGCTAGCCCATCCTCCATTCACGTTGTTAATCAGTCACTGCACTTCTTCCCTCTGGGCCCACACCTGACCTCAGAATCACTTCCAACACAGCCTTTTTTTTTTCTTCACCACGTGGCATGTGGGATCTTAGTTCCCCGACCAGGGATCGAACCCGCACCCCCTGCATTGGAAGCACGGAGTCTTAGCAACTGGACCGCCAGGGAAGTCCCATCCAACACAGCCTTATAGGCGGCCCCTACCAATCTAGTTGGCGTTGGTTCGTTCTTAAGTTGAAATCTATTTGCCATCCATGCTCTGTCAACCTGGAAAACTCACCAAACAAAGCCGTCATTCCTGTATTTCCCAAAAATATTTTTGGACTATTTCATCTTGTCTGCTTCCCTTCCATGTCGGGCGTAAAAGTACAGGTGCCCTTTAAGTGTAGACCTTGCCTGAGCTTATACCAAGTTGAGATTTTTTTCCATTAACTTGAGCTCCTGTATGCTTGACCATAGGATCAGGCACTAAGACATGGGTGCTACCCAAACATGCCAAGACTGGCAGGTTGAAGTAGGTTTGGGGAAATTGAATCTAAAAGGGTCAGATGGTGAATGCCAGCCATGATCTAAGAAGCCCATAGTATACTATCAATAAGTTCTTGTTGGCTGGCTGACGGAAACTGAATTACAACACACCAGCCAAGGGACTGCCCATAAACCCATGTAAGACTCAAGGCAGAGAAGGTCGAGACATGACCATAGCATACCTCTCATTTATATGGTACCTTAAGGCAGTGGTTCCTACCATGACCGTGTATCAGACTCACCAACTCCCTGGCCTCATACCAGACCTGCTGGCTCAGAATCTCTCCTTAATTGTGGGGTTTGGGAAATGCAATCTCACAGTATTTAAAGGACTTTCTTACGCCTTATCTCTTTGTCCAACGCTTGTTTTTACTGATTGGGCAGGTCAGCCTGGTTTTCCCAGCACAGGGTCTCAGGCTGAGAAATGTTTTGATAGTTGTGCCACTTGTGCTAACTTGACTCCTTCACCTTTTCATTTGTCGATATTGACCATCCCCATGTCACCAAAGGAATATGTTACTGAATACATAATATACCATGAATCCCGTCTGTGTCATTACTGCATATATAATCTAACATAATTCTGTATAGGATATACAAATTCTGTATAGGGTTTACAGATAAAGATTATATTATAAAACAACCTCTACCAAAAGTTTCCATGGTTACCTCCATTATCTCTTCATAAAACAATCCATATGCATAATCATAACACTTGTGATCACAGTAGTTTTTTAACAACAGCATCCAGTACAGTAGCACACACCTTAGAGAAAGCAAAGAGATTTCATCTCATAAACAACTCCAAGGTTGTAATGGCTGCCCAGAGCACCGTGCTGAGGTAGCCTCTCACGCTGTATCTGAGGGCAACATGAGCTCTGTGATTGATTAAAGATGTCTGCCTTGGGCCTGAGCGTGATGAGCGGCAGCATGTTTGCCATCTGTTGTCTTTCCTGGTTTATTCTACTGCAGTTACTATTTAACCCTCCGGTCAGTACCTACAAGCCAGCACTCAAAGAAGACCTTATCACAGTATTATTTTTTAATATGTACTATGCAAACTTAAGAAACACATTACAACACAAAACTATGTGAGTGGAAGCAACAGCTGTGGCCTGGACTTTATTACTCCTCAAGCTCACTCTGACGCTGAAAGTAGTTCATGTGGTTGTATGAATAAAATATTCGCCCCTGTTATTTTCCAATGGGATACCTATGGAGTATAGTTCAAGTAATTACGTAATCTGGAAATTCATGTTCTTAAGAAATGGATTGATCTTCCTTCCACTTTTCCATTTCATATTGAATACTAAGGAGATACCCTCCTCCATTCAAAGGCACTAAAATGTTCATGAGGAGACTTGCATCATGTTTAACTCCAGGATCCCTGGGTCCTTGAGTAATTTGAGAATGCAAATTCTAGCATTCTAGTATTTTTTAAAATATTTATTTATGGCTGTGTCGGGTCTTAGTTGCAGCACGCGGAGTCTTTCGTTGTGGCGCACAGGCTTCTCTCTAGTTGTGGTGCGTGGGCTCCAGAGCACATGGGCTCTGTAGTTGTGGCGTGCAGGCTTCAGAGCGTGTGGGTTCTGTAGTTGTGGCACATGGGCTCTCCAGTTGTGGCACGCAGGCTCTCTAGTTGTGGCATGCGGGCTTAGTTGCCCCACAGCCCGTGGGATCTTGGTTCCCCAACCAGGGATCGAACCTGCGTCCCCTGCATTGGAAGGCGGATTCTTAACCACTGGACCACCAGGGAAGTCCCAGCATTCTAGTGTTAATAGTAATAAACTAGCAATAAATTCTAGTATGAAATGATTGTTCTCTCCCTATTGTGACAACAGTTTCTGAACCAAAATTTGGAATAGAGTTTATCAAATCCTAATGAATTTATGAGGTAGCAGGACAGATACTATCAAGACTGCCTCCAGAAAATTTCTTTACCACATTAATGCTTAATGCAGTGATCAAGTCAAGGGAAAATCCCCTGACTGGGAATGTCGGAAACTCGAGAGGCTTTTTCTAACTGTATACTTTCCTCTCTACTCCCAGATCTACCCTTTTGAGAATTCCTGTTCAGTAATCCACAGTTACTCGTGACAATGTGTCAGGCTCCTCAGATGGCTGAGAAAGAATTAAGAATTGGAAAAAGTTGAGAACCACTGGCATAATGGAATTAGTGGGAATCGGATACGTGAGAGTTTGCCAAGGTTCCGTATTCTTTTTACCACTTCCTCATCCTTGGCACTTGAGCTCTGACAATGTACTGGGGCCTGGGCGTAGGGACGATCAGGTTTTTCCTCATTCTGCAGGTGATATTATAAATTCTCTTAGGAAACACAGCATTACTGCTGTGTTTGTGGCGCACGGTCTTTGTTGCTCCGCGGCATGTGAGATCTTCCCAGACCAGGGCTCGAACCCGTGTCCCCTGCACTGGCAGGCGGATTCTTAACCACTGCGCCACCAGGCAAGCCCCTATACTGCCATGCATTTGATCACTGTAAATGTAATGCATAGTGAGACAAAGTGGGTCTTTTTAAGCCCTAGCTTGGTAGTATGGGATGTGAATTATGGTTATAGCTCTGTCATTAATGGGTGACATCAGACAAGTCACATCCCCGCCCTGAGCCTCAATTTCTTCATATGGGAAATGAAAGCCCCAGACTAGGTGATCTCTCATTAAGCCCAAACAGCCTTTGTGTCTGATCCTGTGTGTAAATTCAGAGAAGTATCAAAGACTTCCCTGCCTGCTCTGTAGATGCTATCGATTGGCTGTATAAATTCAGCAAAATCCACTCTGGCAAAGAGTTGTTCAGTGACACTCCCCAGGGGCTTTTCCAGGCTTTCATAGGCTCTAGGTAACCTGAAGACAAGAGGACTGGAGAATTGTATAAAAAGCTACTCCAGGATTTAACAGCAGTGGGGCTTTTGTAGTCTTGGATTCACAGTTGTGGGAAATTGATGAATGAACCACAGCTCATGATGTCCAAGCAAATAAGCAATAACTCAGGAAATACACTGAGGCGTGGAATGTTAAACGCCCTAGCTTTTGCCAAGCTGGTGTTTCAGCTTACTAGAAGGGTATTTTAAGTGTGCCTTGTGGGGCAGCTGTGCCTTCTAAGAGTCAAGCATATAGGAAACAGCTGACGTGTCGGAACACACACCGACTGGACTTAGTCCCATAGACCTGGGCTTCAACCCCAGCTTTGCCGTTTCCTAACTTGATTCACCCCGGTCAAGTACGTCATTTCACCTTTCTGAGGTCATTTTTAATAATAATTTTGATAATAATTGAGCCTTTATTATGTGCCAGGCACTCTGCTCTTTTATACATGCTTAGGCCATTCTACCTTCATGACACCCTAGGAGTTGGTACTGCTGTTTCCTCATTTTACAAAGGAGAAAACTCAGGCTCACCGAGGGAGAAGTAACTTTGCCCAGGATAATACCAGTGAGATCAAGATCTCCAGATTCATGACTTGGAGACCTTGTAGGGCAGGGGTTCCCTAGCACAAACGTTTCCACAACTTCCAGATGTAAGAACGTTCTTCCTGATGTTGAATTGAACTCGTGGAGGCTGCTGGGAAGAGGTTTGCCCTCTTGGTGATGGGAGGTTATTGCAAGGATTCGTGGGGATGAGGGCATTGGTCTTCCCAGGTGGACAGTTGTTCTGGATCCCGGTGCTTCCAGTACTGGGGTATAGAGCCTGTCCCAGAGAGAATCACCTCCCACCCCCACCCCAGACTAGCGCCGGGCAGGTCCCTTGTTCCTATCCCTCCCAGGGCTCTCTGAGCTCACTCCCCTGTCCTGACCCTCATCACTGGGTCTGTATCACATCCCTTAGCCCAGTGCCTGACTCCGGGTAACAGTAGTCATGAGAAGTAGTCGTATATGTCACTAGCTATGGATTAAGCACTATTCCAAGCACTTTTACAAGTCTTACTTCACTTAATCCTCATAACAAGCCCATGAGGTGGATTTTATTATCATCACCATCTATTTATAGCAACCTTCCCAAAGTCACATAGTTAGGAAGTAGGGAAGCTGGTACCCGAACTCAGGACTCTGTGACTCCGAAGTCCCCTGTTCCTAACCTCTCTGCACTACTGCCTTTAAATGTAAAGTGGGGTGCTACTGCCTTCCTGGTAGAGATGTGGTGCGCTCTCAGTAAGTTGCTACACACAAAAGGACCCAGCGCAGGGGCTGCCCAAAGTAGGTACCCAGTCTGTGTTAGCAGAAGATGATATACAGGGCTCATTTCCTCTTACAGAAATCTTTCGGTTAGCTAAAACAGACAAGGGTCTCCTTGTGATAACTCTAAAGCATTGGACAAATAGTCTCCCCAGAGAGTTGTATATACATTATAGTTGCATTTTTGTTTATTTTGAGCTGTCTTGTTAAGGAAGGATTTATATGCTGGCGTTGATGTAGGACAGCAATCAGGCAGTGTTTTCTGCCTTTGACAGTTGGTGTGATAGTTTGCTTCCAGTGAAGTTTGACTCACTGTATCTGGAAGCTGTCAGAAGTGGGAACATGAAAAGGTCATGACGGATGGCTTTGGATAAGTGGGTTGGGGAGGAGAGCTGGTAAAGGAGACAAATGGCCTCCTTGTTTCCGAGGGAAGGGGCTGACCCTGGCCGCTTCGGGCCAGCCCCCACCCTCTCCTCCTCCTCACCGGCTGGGCTGCTGGGGTGGAGCCTCCCTGGGACCGTTTGTCAGAGTGGCACCGGCTTGGGCATAACGCAGCTCCTGGGAGCCCTTCCCAGCAGCCCAGCCCCTCAGGGACTGGAGAACTGCTAGGTGGAAGTAGTCTTCAGTTTAGGATCACTTCTCATGATAACCAGTTACAGAATTCAACATACTCACTTCCTCACATTTTAAAACTTGGGAGGGAATTCCCTGGCAGTCCAGTGGTTAGGACTCCACGCTTTCACTGCCAGGGGCGCGGGTTCAACCCCTGGCCGGGGAACTAAGATCCTGCAGCTACATGGCGTTGCCAAAAATAAATAAATAAATAAAATAGAAAATAAAAATTGGGAAAGAGTACTGAATTCTGAAGTAGAAACAAACAAACAAAAGTCAACTTTTAAAAATGATGTTTGTTTTTATTTTTGGTGAAATTTCTACTTTGGAAAAATATAGAAAAGAAAAGAATGTAATCCCACTGGCCAGAGTTGACTTGACCACTCTTACCAATATGAAGCATATCCTTTTGATCTCTTTTCTATAAATATTTTTCTGTCCTTTTCACCTAGTGTCATAAGAATTTTTCCAAGTCAGAGCTTTTCTTATACATAATTTTTCATGGTTGTATTGTATTCTGACATGGTTGTATTAACTCTTGTTGGCCATTTAAGTTGGAGAAATGTAAACTTAACAAAAGCCAGCTTCCCTTGTTTTCTTGGACGTATGTTTATAATTTGAATTACTTTAAAATAGTGCATAAATGACACTTTAAGGAGTGCCTCTGCCTTTCCTTCAGTGACTTTACACAAAAACTTTTCAGAACCATGCTCAGTGGTCAAACAGAAGAATACTGGTAGGATTTCATGCTCCAGTTTGCCATGTATGAACAAAAATAGGTGTACATTTATTGGCACATTTGAATATTATTTGTTCCTTGGTGAAAATTGAGAGAGGAAACTAAAGACTAGGTGGGCAGAATTTCTTATCACATCTTCTCGACTTAGCTGAATGGGGCCGTGCAGAGCAGTAGAAAGTATCATGCTTGGGAACCAGATGGCTCTGGGTATGAACACAGCTTTCCCACTTAAAAGCTCCCCAGCCTTGGGCTTCCCTGGTGGCGCAGTGGTTAAGAATCCACCTGCCAGTGCAGGGGACACAGGTTCGAGCCCTGGTCAGGGAAGACCCCACGTGCCGCGGAGCAACTAAGCCCGTGCGCCACAACTACTGAGCCTGTGCTCTAGAGCCCACGAGCCCCAACTGCTGAGCCCGCATGCCTAGAGCCCGAGCTCTACAACAAGAGAAGCCACCGCAGTGAGAAGCCCACGCACCGCAACAAAGAGTAGCCCCTGCTCACCGCAACTAGAGGAAGCCCACGTGCAGCAACGAAGACCCAATGCAGCCAAATCAATCAATCAATCAATCAGTCAATCAATATCCCCAGCCTCAGACAAGTACCATCATCTCTCCTAGCATATGTTATGTAAAACACCTCACACAGTTCCTGCAGAATAGTGCAGTGGCTGAGGGGACAGATTCTGGAACCAGATTACCTGGCTGTCTTCAAATTCCAGCTTTGCCACTTTGTAGCTGTGTAAACTTGGGCAAGTTACTTAACCTCCCTGTGTTTCAGGCTCCTCATCTATAAAATAGGGAAAAACATAGTAACCAACTTCATAAGGTTCTTATGAGATTTGAATCAATGCACACAAAGGATTTCTAACCTTTCTGGCACATAGTTGATGCCAGTTAATGCTTCACGGCTCTTTGCCCCTGACCTGGCCTGTAGCACCAGCCTCCAAACTGGTTTCCTCTCCATCAGGCTGCCTCCTCCTGTTTGCTTCCCGGCTGGATTCCACAGACTCTGTCTTCAACAGTAGTGGGGTCTGGGTGTGCTCAGGAAAATGGGCTCCGGCAGTGGGCTGCCACTTGTCCAGCAAGAGCGAATAGGGTCCTGTGGGGCCGTGTGCCCTGCTTTAAGAAGCCGGACTCACGTATCTCGAGCAGGGTGAGGTTATTTAATGTACAAAAGGATTTTTCCCATCAGGAGAGATTCCCCTACAGGTTTCTTTAAATAGTGACTCCTCTAGGCAGGCGAGTGTTTTACAGATCATTAACTACTTGACTGAAAGCCTGCAGGGCAGAGAAACTTAAAACTAAAGTGTTGGGAGCCCCTGCCAATTACAGATCAATCCAAAATGAAGATAAAGTATCTCTGAAACTAGAAGTCACTGGGAAAATGTGATTTGATTCAGAAAGAAATCTGATTTCCACGCATCTCTTTTGGAACACACCACTTGTTTAAACGGTGTTCCAGCTGCCTGCCTGTCTTGAATCTAGTGCGCTCGTCTCCCACGTCTTCATCCCCAAACTGCAGGCTTGGGGTTCCCCTCTGTGAACAGTGACTGCACAATAACCCCAGGAAAGGGTGTCTTTGGGAAAGTGTTCTTGTGGCCGAGCAGAGCTTAGGCAATTGATGCAGAGATACAGCCCATAATGGATGAACTATACAGTAACAATTTGCAGATAAAAATAATAGAAGTTAAAGTATACTTTACATGATAAAAGAAAGATGAAAGAGGACGAGAGTCTGTTATATCTGAGATGGTTACAAAAGTCCTGCTTTGTGAAGTAGGCTCTGTTGAAAAGATTGATGCAATGGGGAGTGACCTTGGCTTGGAGCAGGAGCTGGTGATGTATGTGTGCGCATCCCTCTGCTAAATGGACCCAGATTTGTAGCACTAATATACATGGGAGCCCAGAACCAAACTCACTACGGCAATAAATCAACAGCCACTTTGGGTGTCATTTCTGGTTTATACTCCACTATTGTTCTATCACTTTAATTCATGTCACTATCATCTTTTCATCTGGAACAGTTTTATATAATTTTCCAGTGGAGTTACCTGACAAATCCTATCAAATTAACAAGCTACATTAACAATATTGACTGACTACGGCTTCAGGAGTTGGAGGGCCGTAGAACAAAATTTTAAAACCGTGTCTCTCTGATGATGATCTTTCCCCCTCCCTTTCTGAGAAAGGAATATGGGGCAGGGTTTATTGCACATAAGAGATCTGCACATTTATTTTGCTCTGCTCATTTTGACTTTTATAAATGTCAAAACAAGAAGCAGAAGGGAAAAAAAACACTACCAACAACCACGGTGTAAGTACTTTTCTTCTTTCAGGGAACTATAGAAATGTCCAGATCTTTAACATTTAATGACCAAATTGGAGGGAAGAGTGTAACTGGGTAATCTATTTTAAGTGAAATGTAATAAAATTGGTCTCCTGATACATTCTCACCCTCCTGAAATCATCTAGACCTGAACGTCCAGAGTCAATTGGGCTTATGACGTTATGCCTAATTGAAATACGGTGTTCCTGAAATATGTCTAATGACAAATTCCAGCGTTCGATTAATAAAAAATACCGATTGTTCGTCTTTTCCAAAGACCACACGGTAATGACCAGGGTTAAGCAACTGAACTGCAGTATCTCCTTCAGACAGTAGGCGAGACTCTTCCGTAGTCTGTCCAGTCTTCTGCCTTTGTCTGACGGCTATTTGGGATTTCTGTATTCATAAAGTAAAATAGAGATGAATGGAGTGTGTGGCAGAACTAATCACTAGGATTTTGTTTGTTTCCTTTTTTAATTTTAAATTTGGTCTGACTGTGGTCATGGTGTTCTTTTGATTTTTGTTTTTTAATTTAGCTATTTCTTTTACCTGCCTTATCTTACGGCCTACTAAGTTTTCTCACATTATATTTTAAAATTTCTAAGTGTGATCTGTAGGATGAAATATGTTAATTCTGGTTGTCTTTTCTGTTGCAGTATGAACACTTGATTGTTTTAATTATTTCTTACATTTTTACTTCGTTTTGCTTTTTTTCACTTTGAGCCTGACCTTTAAAACTGTGGCCTAAAAATTAATTACTTTTAAGATTCCATCTGGGGTCCACTCTGGAAGGATATTGAAGGGTTTTGTTTCACTTCATGAACAGATTCCTCGATTTTCAATACAAGGAAAAAGAGAGCATCTAACCAAAGCCTTTGTGTCGGGCTGGGCACCTTCTGGTTGGTGATACCAGGAGAGCAATTGCTGTGCGTTTCTGCAGTTATCCCAGGACACCCTCCATCCCTGGCGTCACCTTGGTTCTCCTAACACCTTTGCTCCCAGTCACTGCACAGTGTGTTATGTCTTTCACAGCTCTGAAAATGAAACCTGAAGTCCCTGTAGTTAATGTTCTGGATTCCTGTTAGAAAGTCTTTGTTACATAAAGTGCACACGCAGTGCTGTCTCTCCATCGGTGGAGAAGCAGTGACCTCCACAGCCTGAAGCCAGGCTCCAAGACTTGAACTTGGAATGTTTAATGTGAAGGATCCTTTGATCCTCCTGTAACTTCCTTTAAATACAGTATGGATGATTATTTAGTGTCAGAGAATTATTTAGTAAGAGAGAGAGATTTTTCCTATTTTTAGTGTGCAAGATTTTTCCAGATCAGAAACTCTTCATTGGTAGCCTAGCTATTTAGGCATAGGTGATGTTACAGCTTATCTGTCCAACCCAGATCTTCTAAAACAAAACAAAACAAAACAAAACAGAGACCACTGATCAAAATTGTTTAAATGAACCTTATCTTATAGTAACTATATTTCATTAACAATATGTAGATAAACTCTATATTGTATCTGTGTTATATCTAAGGAGGTAAGCTTCTTAATACCTTTTTATATGGTTTTTGGTTGTTCCCCCTCCCCCGCTCCGACCCCAGCTCACCCACCCAGGAAACCAGACTGTGCAGCTTTTCTGTGCCATTTGGAGTCTCCTTATGTCTGTCTTAAGAAGCCTATGGCATTCCCCAAAGCCCTAGAAAGAGCTCATGTTCATGCAATTTAGGATTTATAAGACAGGTCAAATGATTACACTGAAATCACTTACACCTTGTACTTCTTGTGGCTTCTTTTTTGTCCTCCCCTTGGCCTTACAGGTATCTCTGGAGACAAAGTAGAGATAGACCCAGTTACGAATCAGAAAGCCAGCACTAAGTTTTGGATTAAGCAGAAACCCATCTCAATCGATTCTGACCTGCTCTGTGCCTGTGACCTTGCTGAAGAAAAAAGCCCCAGTGAGTAGTCCCTTTTATTTATGTCTCCTTCCCCTCTTCCTCCCTTCCCTTCTGTGTGCTGGGTACCAGGAGAATATATTGCCACTGTGTCCTTTTTTCCTTGGGTCTGTTTAATTCATTACCAGAAATTTCTTTTAATTAAATGGGATTGTATTATGGTGCCCAGAGCCTGACATGGGCCCCTGTTCTGTTCAGTCTTGACGGCAGTAGAGAACCTCACAGTGGTTCCTGACCTCAGTAGCCCCCCGCTGAGGGCTGGGGGCACAGGGGCAGATTCCTGACGGGAATCTGCACTCACCAGAGCCCTCATTTCACTTTGTGCTCCCTTCCCCTTCCCGTTTGGGGTACTGGACCTGTCAGACCTGGACCTGCCTTCCTTCCTTGCCAGATCGAGGGAAGTTGGAGGATTTCCTGTGGCGGCTGAAGACTAGACTTAGATATCCATCATGCCAGAGGTGTCATCACCCTCCAGATTATTGGCAGCTGCATGACCTACCAGCTCGTAATTAAACTCCTGCCTGGTCCTGCAGAAGCGATCACTGCTGGGTTGGCACTCCTGTGTTTAAATTATCAAAGTAGATATAGTGTGGGTGTATATTTTAGCATATTATGTTTTTGCAGTTAAGTAATTGAGTGTAGCCTTTAGATTAATCATTTTTAGGGCTTCAGTCCCATCAAGAGGCAGAAAGGACACAGATGGCAGTGATATTCCTCCATGGAAGAAAGGATTTGTTAGTTGCCTGGAGAAGGCTATAAGACAGTGGTTCTCAAATCCAGTGCGTTACCAGCACTGCCTGCAGAGCCTATTTAGAACGCAGCCACCCAGGACCCACCCCAGTAGGTTCCGATTTAGTAACTTGGAGTATGACCTAAGCACCCAATTTGTGTTAATCCCCTTTATTCCAGTGTCTGCTAAATTGGGGAACAAATATAAGGAATGACATACTTAAAAGGAACAGTAAGAAATCTAAAGGCCAGCAAGTGTCTATAATATGGCTCAAGTTTTTGAGATGAAACTGATTAAACAGGGGCCTAAAGAACAAAAACTCGGCCTGCGGACTGGGCACATACGCCACTTGGCCTCATTTATGGTTGGGTATTTAATTGTTTTGTCAAATCCAGCAGTGCTGGGCTACATGGTCTCCTCTTTTCAACTCATTAGCCTACAGCTTAGCAAGAAGGGAGAACATAGTGGTGCAGGGGAAAGGAGTAAAGCCATGCCCACCCCGCTTCCCACCATTCCTGTCATCCCAGTGAGTCCTCGATGGCTTGCAGAGGCAAGATGGCTGCCAGAAGGAGTGGTGAGAAAATCGCCTGCTACTCTTGGGCCCTTGCCCCAAGGCAGCCAGATTCCATCTGCCTTTAGATAAACATCTTCTTCCTAATTCCTCTCACTCCAACCAGTCAACCAGTAAATATTTCATTGTTCTAGCATCTTTCTTCCCAAAAACTCAGAATGCTTTGAAAAGTAACATTTTATAAATTCTCCATGTCTCTGAGAAATGAAAGGCAATCACTTACACATTGCATAGGGGGATAAACTGGAGTGGAGAGGTTAGAGAAAGAGCTAGAAATAGGATTCAGATTTCCTTTACATTCACACCAAGACACTCACTGTGTCCAGGAGGGCTGTGATTCAGGCACCAAACGGTAAAGGATGTAACACACGCAACCTAGGAGGGAATGAAACAGATGCACAGCTACCACCTTTCTGTTGCCTCTAAGGTCATTCAGTCAAAAAGTAATGTAATTATCACACATCTGTGAGAGCGAGGCCAAGTTCCAAGCATTAGGGATCCAGAGCAGATGTGGGCCCCACCATTTCAATATGACTGTATTGACAGTGGAGCAGGAGAGTCTTTTGTCGTATTCTTAGACCTACTGAACGGTTCTGTGTAAAAACTGCACATGTAGGTTTTATAGAGGTTTCCCCCTCTCTCACTCTGGCCCCAGAGATCTAGAACTATGACCCTTTCCTGAACAGAGAGGCACACTGCCTGCCCCAGTAAGATACTTCCTGAGTCCCCATCCCCACCACAGCACTTTCAGACCTTGTCCCTCAAAGCTCTGTGTTCTCAGGGGCTGGGGTGTGTGTGTGTACCAATTTGGGGATTCTGCGCTTAAAAAGTCAATTGATAAAAAGGATTTTGCTGTTTTCAAAAAATGTTTGAAAGTTGCAGGCTCACAGAATAAAATTCAGACTCCTCAGCATAGCCTTTACAGACCTTGACTCCTCCAAGCTCATAGCCCGTAATTTCTCATCCTGAACTTGAGCTGTGGTCACTGTGAACTACTGGCACACGAACACACCTTGAATTTTGTGCTTCTGCTGTTCCCACTGCCAGGAATACTCCTCCACCCTGACCCTCTCTTTAATTCATGGACACCTCCGTTTCCTCACTCCCGGCCCACTCATTTTTCAAGATCCAGCTCCAGTGTCAGGCTCTCTCTGTACGTTTGCCCCCAGGCGTTTGCACACACCTCTGGTAAAGCAGCTCACACACTGTGCTGTGTTTACTTGCGGTCTGACCCTGTCTCCCACCCCCGCCTCCATGCTGAACTCATTGACCAGAGACTGGTTTCTGTATTTTCGTTCCCTAGCACAGTGCCTGCAGGGTTGTCCTCAGTGAATGTCTTGAAATAGAGCTTAAGGAGGCCAGAATTGAGAAACCGAAAGTTATTCAACATAATTTATGCTGTAAAGTGCCCAAAACAAAGATGTATTAAATGAATCAGCTTGATGCTGTTATTTTTTTTTTTTTTATGATTTCCAGTATCTTCATCAAATTAATTCATTGACTTAATCTAAAGAGTTCATCTTCAAGAACATCATCAGACCACAGAATTAATCTATGGGGCTTCTTCTTCTTCTTCTTTTTTTAAAGGATTAATGGTAACCCTTTTTATCTTTTGTGTCTGTTGAACCTTAGAAAAAAGTTATTTTAACAGCACTAAAGAAATGAAAGTCACTATATTTCATAAGTTTAGCCTGTGATTTTTATCAGCATAGTGATGTATGTTTGTAGCTGAGTTTACATCAAAAATTATTCTTGGGGCCTTCTTAAACGAATTATGGCAAAGAGAGAGAGTCTAGAAGTAGATAAGGTTTTTGATTTCTGCAGTATATTTCCTTTTTCATGTCTTTATCTCTCATAACACAAGTGTCTTGCCGAAGACTGGAACGTGTGACCAACTGGAATAATTTAGTTGTGAAAACAGAGCAGACATGTTATTAAACAGCCTTCTTTACAAAAAGGCACTAAGTGTTGGGAGGATAATGAAGTTGTCCCCAGTCTTACTTGAGACATGTTTGTCAGAATTTTGAACAGAAAAGAAACGGTTTTTAAAACCTCGAATATGGCCAGTTTGCAGTGTTTATTGAAAAAGCCGCTGTCAAACCATTAATTTGGTCGTCATAAAGAACACAACTCAAGTTTAATTGATGCTGTATCCAAAAAGTATGTGAATAGCTGACTTGGCAAAGGGACTGAGCATTAGAGCGCCTGCAGTGAAACACATAATTACTTATATTGTGGAATCAGAAAGACCCAGACTCTGAAGCCATACTCCATAAATAGCAATTCTATGGCTCTCTTTCCTTCCCCTAACTTCTACCTCATAGGCCATGTTCTCATAGGGAAGATTTATTGCTCTGTCCCTGTGAGTGTTTAAGACCTGGAACTTAATGACTAAATAGATACATGCCTTTAAAAAAAATTGTACATATAAATATGGACTCTTACAAAAGTTAGTTGAGAAAATCAGTGTGTCAACAGCCCTGAGAAATTAAGAACACATTCTGCCTTTCTAGATTAAAAAAAAAAAAAAAAAAGCTGTACGCTGCCATTATTATTCAAATCAGTGATTTCTAAGTCTGATTTTGCCACTCCTTAGGATATCTTTTGCTGTTTGAAGGATGTCACAAACCTCTAAAAGATGAATTAATTCTAATTTCATTTTAACTGAACAAAGATGTGTACATCATATAGGAGAATGTTTCCATCAGAAACGACCATGGTTAAATTGTCTCAGAAATAATTCTCCATCCTTATACAGGTCTAGATGTAGGCTTTAAATGCAGTGGACACTTTTTTTAAGTATTGGCCTCAAATTCCAACACTGAAACAAAAGAAGGGGACCTTTCTGTGAAATTAGCACCCGTCGGGGACTCTTGGGCTGTATTTAAATAAAGTACCAGACTTAAGCGTGGCAGGTCTGGTTTTATCATAAGAAGGTCGTGCAGGTTTAGAGTCTTTAAAGGAAGCAGCCTATCATTAAGAAATCATATTTAAACTTTAATAAAGTAGCTGTCGTCTTTATAGCTGAAAAGAGCTCTGTATCTCAATTAAGTATAGATGATCTAAAATCTTAAGGAAGTAACATAATAGAGGTAACCTGATTACATTCTCTTGCAATAGTATAATTTAAAGGAAATCAGATTCTGTTGATGCTGGTTGTGTTGGTGGGGGATTGTTTGTTTGGTTTTTTGGTCCAAAACACTGTTTGGATTCAGGGCAGGAACTCTTTGAGATTGTGAGTTAACCACAACTGCAGGAGACTGTTAAGCCCTCGTGAATAGAACCTGCTGGATATTTGAGATGAGATTCAGTTAAGGTTATGAGTTAAATTAGCTGGGTTTATTGGTGACCTCCCACTTAAATGAATCTTTCTTTTCATAAGTACTTGACAAGATCTGTAAAGTAGTGTATTTAATTTACTAATTAAATTAAAGCTACTGAATAATGATTTGTCCACATTGATTTAGCTTAAATAGAAAAGACCAGCATTGTTGTGATCTTCAGCAACCTTAATGGCCGAGCCAGTTAGACACAAAGGCCTCTTGTGTTTTATAGGTCAGAAGGACATAGGTAAGCCCAGGCTGTAATTGAATTGCCTGCACTGCACCCTGCAGTTGCAGATTTCCTTTGCCTTCCCGTTCCATTGTTGCACTGGGGCTTAAGAGAATGTTAACGTGGTAATAGGCACAGGGCCTTCCCCATTATACGTCTTGCTATCGAGCGGTTCTGCATGACTAGTTAAAGAAGATGGCAAGAAGATTAATGAAAGCAGGGCTAATACAGAAGGGGGTACTTTTGCAAGACTTCTACCGAGGAGATATTAGATCTGAACCAGAGCTTGGCTTTTTCTTTATCCTGTGACCTTTGAACCTGCCTTACTGTTGAGAGCTGCCAGGGAAGTCGACATTTTGATTGATGTTGGTACACGAGTCAGTCTTTCCCATTGAATTCCACATCTGCACGAAAATAGCTTTTCCAGCAGAATTCATACTGGCTAGAAGTGATAGCCAAATTGATGGCCGAAATGCTTTTATGTCGTTTGCATTTAAACCTAAAGGTATTTGATGGTTTAATTCAGTATCCAGTTTTCATAGATCATAAGCATTCACTTATATGTTCTTAATGGGTTTATCAACTCATGGTGAAAGACCAGTATTAAAGAGTGTTCAAAGATTTGCAAACAGAGCTCCAAGGAGGCGTTATGGAGGAGTAAAAGCAGTCATCAAACAAACCCTTCACCATTCTTAGAAAAGAAAGATCAGTCTGAGGGCCCAGGCAAACTGACTTGGAGGTTTTTGTAAATAAAGCAAAGTGTCTGTTTTTGGAAAGCTTTCCATGGGGGAGTCTGAAACCTTGCCTCCGCACCCCACCTGAGCCCCAGCTTAGAGGCTGTCTTGATCCATCCAGATGCTGGGTTCCCTGACCTTGACCTTGGGACACTAACATTCCATCTGAAAGGGATTGTTATGGTCTGCTTATAAGACAATCCAGTGCAGGCACGAACTTCTTCATTTGTTCTCACTAATTTTGTTACCTTGTTTGTGGAGCTGCAGGCCTCTAGCGTGTGTGTGTGTGTCTGTGTGTGCATCTGTGAATGTGCCAGTGTGTGTATCCCCCCCCCCTCCCCCCCACTTCTCCCAACAAAGGAGAGCAGGGAGACTGGGAAAAGGACTCAGGTTTTGTACTAAAATCAACTTGGGCACATCACAGCCCATACACTGAATCCTCTGACCACCTGATTTCTGCCTACTTGACAGGGGTAATTCTAGCAGAGAAAACACACACACACACACACACACACACACACACACACACGTTGACGTGACAGGTATTCCAGTTCCTAGAGGAGAGGGACCCAGGAATTTTGTCATATTCTGTAGATGCTCGTGAGAATGTGTGAGAGGGAAATGAGGGTGAGCATTCAGCTACCACTGGGTGAAAGAGCTGCACCCCAAGGTGGGTGGGTGGGTGAGTGTCCATGGCCATGCTGGCATACTCTATGCCTCATAAGGCGCTGGCATTTATACTCACATCCTCAGGTTCTGTCGATTCCCAGGGGGTCCAGGCACTTCAGACATCAGGTGGGCAAGCTATGTTGTGTTTTTATTCTCTGACAAGGACTTATTTCATAAGTTCCAGATCAAATACGGTAAGTACTGCTCGATTACAGAACACAACAGACCCTAACATATTAACTGCCCCAGTTATTGAATTGCCTTTTCATCAGAGTACTCTGGAGCACAGTCAGGAGCAGGCAGTGCCTCGTCCTTTTAACAGATATGTTTCCTAGCCCTATTAAAAGGGGTCTTCATCTATCCTGTCAAAGGGAGTCTGCTGGGGTTTTTTAGTTTAATTACACTATCCAATTAAAACTCCTTGCTGCATTTGGATGCGCCTCTCCTTGGGCCTGAGTGGATATGACATTTACAAGGCTCGCCTTTCAAGCAGACAATAGTGTGATTGATGAGGTGCACGTTCAGTGAGGGAGGCGAGTGCCTGTGGAAGTGCCGCTTAGTGCATTTTGATTTATTTATCATCTTCTTCCAAAACAAGGGAGCTGCTGAGAGATGGGTTCTAGGCAACAGGGGGACCACCTCAGTTTTTCCAAGTGTGTGGGAGGGAAAGAGAGACCTGGCGTGTGCCACAGGATAAAGGTGGAGAAACACTGTAAGCGTGGGGCCAGCTTGCATCATCGAATGCCAGACTGCATTCTCAGGTTCTCTGACCCAGTTTGGTTTACAGTAACCTCAAGCTGTGATCTGCTGTGAAATAGGCCATCACTGTGTTTCAGGGAACAGTTGCTGCGGCTGGATAACATTGGCCAGACCCCTGAGAACTTAGCCTGTGGGAGCCAACTCAGCATGTGTCCCGTTGACTGACCTGGTCATTATTAACTGACACCTGACGTTTGCACTGGACATGCCTAGTTATGCTCCCACCTGCATCCTCCAGCAGTCCGGCAGCTTCTGTCCAGGGGCTACAGTCAGTGCTCAGTGGCTCTTTCTCTCACTCTGCCTGAACTACACTGAACATTTAAAAGTTGCTTCTAGGGACTTCCCTGGTGGTCCAGTGGTTAAGACTTCGCCCTTCAACACAGGGGGTGCAAGTTCGATCCCTGGTTGGGGAGCTAAGATCCCACATGGTTTGCGGCCAAAAAAACATAAAACAGAAGCAATATTGCAACAAATTCAATAAAGACTTTAAAAATGGTCCACATCATGGGACCTCCCTCGTAGTGCAGTGGTTAAGAATCCGCCTGCCATTGCAGGGGACGTGGGTTTGAGCTCTGGTCCGGGATGATCCCACATGCCGCAGAGCAACTAAGCCCATGCGCCACAATTACTGAGCCTGCGCTCTAGAGCCTGCGAGCCGCAACTACTGGGCCCGCATGCCACAACTACTGAAGCCCGCGCACCTAGAGCCCATGCTCCGCAACAAAGAGAAGCCACCACAATGAGAAGCCCATGCACCGCAACGAAGAGTAGCCCCCGCTCGCCACAACTAGAGAAGGCCTTGCATGCAGCAATGAAGACCCAACGCAGCAAAAAAATAATACATTAAATAAATTTTTTTAAAAAAGAATAAAATAAAAAAGTTTCCTTCAATTAAAAAAAATGGTCCACATCAACAAAATTAAAAATATAAAATGAAAGTTGCTTTTAGAATTTGGAATCAGCCAAGAACAAGTGAGGCTCTAACAAAGAGATATGGAGGCACATTGGAGAACTTCTCAAAGTTGTAGTGAAAAGGCAAACCCAGCATCTTGTTCTTAACCTACTATTCTGTGTACCCTCAGCATATGGTAGATGGGACCAGTGTGCTTGTCTCTGTAGTTCCTGGAAAAGAGGTGTTTTAGTACAGTGTGTGGTCTCTGGAAGGGTCAACATTCTGAATTTAGGAGGCAGGCAGTTCTACTCTGAGCCCTAGACGGATGATAAAAACCTTCCCATATTCATTATCAGGTACTACAGTTGCTCATGGGGGCTGTTGGAGGCATGTTTGCTCACTGCATGACATACAAGAATGTCTGTGTTTATGAAGAAGATTGGCTGGTACTGAGACACTCAGTGGGTTTTCTTACATTCTGTGTAAACTTTCTTCATTTTTCCCTAGGACTTACTAATAAACGAGAAAGAATTTCCTTGTGTTGATTGGAATATTGATATCTGTTAGAGTAGAAAACATTTCGGGGGTATCATCTTCTTTTCCTCCTTGGAGAAGCCTTCTTTTTACTATTAAATTTTCACTTAATTGTTGACTTGGGCCTTATAGACCCATAATAACAAAACAGTTATGTAGGTATAATGGAAAGTTTGCAGACATTTACATTTTCCTAGATTTTTTTTTTTTAAAGTTTAGTATTAGTTGTTTTGTTTGTTTGTTTGTTTATACTGCAGGTTCTTATTAGGCATCAATTTTATACACATCAGTGTATACATGTCAATCCCAATCGCCCAATTCAGCACATTTTCCTAGATTTTGATTACCATTTCCTCAAATTCTTTTTTTTTTTTTTCCTTGATTGTAACATCAGAAGAGATCCGAATTGAGAAGAGGGTAAGGGCAGAGATTGTTTCCTACTGAAGAAATCTGTGTGAAGATTTCTCAGCTGGATAAATGATTGGAAAAATCTGTTTCCCTTGCCTCCTGCCAAGCTCCAAACTGTGTTTTCATAATAAATAAATGGAGTGCTTAGATTTTAAGTTATTCTTGTAGACATGGAAAAGTAAGCCATTCTTTCATTAAAATCAAAATATGTATTGCTTACAAGACTCCCATAGGCAACTTCCAGGACAGGGTAACTATATCCAGATTAGCCCTTCTATCATAAATGACTGGAAAACTGCACAAAATATAAGAAACTGTTTGCAGACATTGAAAAACAGGCAGTAGGGGACTATGAGCCCTGAGAGAAGGGCAACAAATGAGCTGAGACCTACTATCACTTCAGCTTTCTTCCAGGGTTTCCCAAGGGGAGCATAGCAGTCTCACTGACCTGGGAGACACAGATCAGAGTTGGGGGAACTGAAATTCAGCAACTGAAATTAGCAAAATTAAGTATGGAGAGGAGGGAGCTATACTGAGAATGAACTCTAGAAAGATGCCTTTTAATCTTCTGTTGTATACTAAGCTGTGTGTGCCTCTTGTGGGATCTCACGAGTCTGGTCAAAGAACAACTACTGGGGAGCTATAAACTAAAGTTCTGGCCAAAACTCTAGTTCATAGCTCCCCAGTAGTTGAAGCATCCAGGACATTTACTAGTAACTCTGGAAAGGCCGTATCTTAGGAGCAAGGCTAAACTAGCCCTAGATTAAAGACTGCCTTAATTCTTTTTTTTTATAAATAAATTTATTGATTTATTTTTGGCTGTGTTGGGTCTTCGTTTCTGCGCGAGGGCTTTCTCTAGTTGCGACGAGCGGGGGCCACTCTTCATCACAGTGCGTGGGCCTCTCACTGTCGCGGCCTCTCTTGTTGTGGAGCACAGGCTCCAGACGCACAGGCTCAGTAGTTGTGGCTCACAGGCCTAGTTGCTCCGCGGCATGTGGGATCTTCCCAGACCAGGGCTCAAACCCGTGTCCCCTGCATTGGCAGGCAGATTCTCAACCACTGCGCCACCAGGGAAGCCCAAGACTGCCTTAATTCTTAATAAAGTTTTAAACGGAGTCTTGAAAGGATCAAACTGATCCACATGTAAATTAACTGACTGCCAGAACAAAGCCCAATATTATCTAAAAGATGATGACAAAATGCAAACGTCCCACACTCTTAACGTTCATAGTGTCCAACTTTCAATAAAAAATTATGAGACGTGGAAAGAAGCAGGAAAAAATGTGTCCTGTAACCAGGAGAAAAATCAGTCAATAGAAGCAGAGTCAGAAATGGCAGGGATGATAGAATTGGCAGATAAGTACTTAAAAATTCATATTATAAATATGTTCAAAGACTTAATAACTCAAAAAGAAGAGAAATGGAAACTTTAAAAAGAACCAAATGAAAATTCTAGAGCTAAGAAATACAGTACCTGAATCAAAAAATTCACTGATGGGAGCAAATCAGGAAGATTAGGAAAAAAGGTCAGAGTGTTAGTTATCTATTACCACATGACAAATTGTCCCAAAATTCAGTGTCTTAAAACAATGATAACACTTACTTTCTTACAGTTTTGTGGGTCAGGAATCCAGCACAGCTTAGCTGGGTCCTCTAGCACAGGGTCTCTCACCAGGCTGCAGTCAAACTGTCAGCCAGAGCTACAATCATCTCAAGGTTCAATAGGGGCAGGATCTGCTTCCAAGCTCACTGAGTAGTTACTAGCAGAGTTCATTTCTTTGTGAACACCATCCATTCCTTGCCACATGGGCCTCTCCATAGGAAAGCTCACAAAATGGCAGCTGGCTTCATCAAAATAACCAGGAGCAGGAAAGTACTAGGAAGGAAGAAGTCACAGTCTTTTATAACCTAATCTCAGAAAAACATCCCAACACTTTTGCTGTACTTTACTCATCGGAAGTAAGTCACTAGGTCTAGCCCACAAACAAGACAAAGAGATTACACAAGGCTGTGAAAAGCAGGAGGTGGGATCATTGAAAGCCATTTCAGAATCTGCCTATTGCAATCAATGAACTTTAAGACGAGACAATAGAAAATATTCAAAGTGAAGCACAGAGAGAGAGAAAAAAAAATGGATGAAAAGAACAAAGCCTGTGGAATAATGGCAAGTGTTCTGACATATATGTAAGTTGGAGTCTCAGGGATGGTAGAGAAAACTGTTCCAGATTTGATTAAAAATATCAATCTACCAATCTTGGAAGTCCAAAGAAGGCCAAACAGGATAAATACAGAGAAAACCACATCAAGGCACATCATAATCAAATTGCAGAAAACCAATGATAAAGAGAAAAATCTTATAAGCAGCCAGGAAAACCAAGATAAGAATTATTGCTGACTTCTCACCAGAAATAATGCAATCCAGAAGACAATGGGGTGACATCTCTTGCTAAAGAAAAGTCTTGTCAACCTAGAAGTCTATATTTAGTGAAAATATCCTTCAGAAATGAAGGTGAAATGAAGACATTTCCAGACATTCAAAAAATAAAAGAATTTGTTGCCATTAAACCTTTACTGTAAGAAACATTGAAGGCTGGAGGGGGAAAAAAATACCAGATAGAAACCCAGATCTACACAAAGAAATCAAGAGTACTCAAAATGTCACCATTAGCAACTATACAGAATGAACAAAGAAAAAGGAAATAAGTTAGACCTCTTTGAGTGGGGATAGACAAACTCTGGCCCATAGGCTAAATCCAGCCCACCACCTATTTTTGTATGGCCTATGCACTAAGAATAGTTTTTAACATGTGAATATTTGCAATTGATTTGATGATATGGAACATTAACTTTGAACTCCATTTAAGTGAAATGTTATCCACCCCCCCGAAAAAAATACGTCCTTCTCAGAAGTAGCCTGTAGTAACCCCAGAAAATACATTTGATTATTATATTTTGAATTTTGTCAATTAAAAAACGTGGAAATTCTTTTTCTCTTGTTACATAAGTATCTATAAAATATCCTTAATTTTGCCCCTTGGCTCTCTTAGCCTGTCTGGAAAAGTTTGTTTATCTTGGAGAGTGAGAGCAAAAAGACAAGGGAATCTACCATGTGCCAGGCAGTGTCCCAAGTGCTTTATATGCACTACTTAATTCTTGAAACAACCCTCTGAGGTTTATATACATTTATTGTAGAAGTCTCAGATTGTTGATTTTTATCCTAGGATTACTTAATCTTAGCAACAACTCTGTGAGACAGATATTATTCCCATTTTATAAATGAGGAAACGGGCTCAGAGAAGTTATGTAACTTGCCTAAAGTTATATATAAATGGTAACAGAGGTTTATATTCTTCCCTCTGCCACTGACACAAAGCCAAGTCACTTAAACTTCTGTGCTTTTTGGATGGAAGAGTATCCCTAGCTCCAACTCAGTCTATGAAGTCTTATTTCTCAACAAATTTTAACCATGCTTCGTTATCTGGTTTCTCTTCCTAAAGGATATTAAATGCAGAAAAATAGAAGGTGGAAAAAGAATTACAGAACTTAATAATAAAGACAGTAGGAAGTTAAAACTGACAAGAATTGACCAGAAATGAAACAAAACAAAAACTGTTAAAAATCAGTCCAAGAACTCAAAAAGCACAGTAGTATGGTAATATGGAACTTATTATTATTATATTATGGAACTTAATATTTAGTGGTGATATGTAGAGCCTTTTGCAACTTTCATTGAAGAAATCATGATATTCAGTACTTATAAAGATGGACATGATAACATGGTATTTATTTTCCTTATACTCTAATACAGGAGGAAAATTTATAATATGGATTTTTTAAAATTTTATTTTATTTATTTATTTTTTTAATTTATTTTTGGCTGCGTTGGGTCTTCGTTGCTGTGCGCGGGCTCTCTCCAGCTGCAGCGAGCGGGGGCTACTCTTCGTTGCGAAGCGCGGGCTTCTCATTGCTGTGGCTTCTCTCGTTGCGGAGCACGGGCTCTAGGCGTGCGGGCTACAGTAGTTGTGGCACGCGGGCTCAGTAGTTGTGGCTTGCGGGCTCTAGAGCACAGGCTCAGTAGCTGTGGTGCACGGGCTTAGTTGCTCCGTGACATGTGAGATCTTCCTGGACCAGGGCTTGAACCCGTGTCCCCTGAATTGGCAGCCGGATTCCTAACCACTGCACCACCAGGGAAGCCCTATAATATGGAATTTTTATGCTTAAAATGGAAAAGGTTGTTTGTTTTTGTTTATTTGTTTGTATAGTTTTTGCCCAAAAGTCACCCTAGCTCTCTGCTCTAAGGATTGGATAGCTGAGGTTTTATGTAATTTAGCTCCCAAGAGAACTTGCAAATTCAAGGTTATTACAAACTGAGGACAGAATTTCCAGATACAGAATTTGTTTCTTGCTTCTCTACCTCTCTAAAAGCTAAAGAATAAAACTCAACAAATACTTGGTTACTGAGATGCCATATGATATTTTGTTAGAACAACTTAACATGAATTGAAGCATCAAAAGACCCCATAAATATTGCTCTTAATTCATTTCCTGACGTACACAGAAGCACATCTGCTGCATACGAGGGTAGAATACTTGTCTCTCAAGGAAAAGCACTTGTCTAATTGTGTGAGTTGCAAGCTGAACTAACCGTTTATTTCATGGAACACCATTTCTACTTGGAAGAAAACTGACAAACTGTAGTTATTCAAGCCTAACTATTTAGCATACATTTTCTTGAAAATAAAGGAAACGAGCCTGTCACTTCAAGGAAAATAAGTTATTATTTGATGCCAATGATGAAATTCAAGCTTTGACATGAAAATAAGAATTTTGGAAAATTTGTATCCATCATTGTGAGCTTCTCATTGCTTAAAGACTTTTCTGGGGACTTCCCTGGTAGTGCAGTGGTTAAGAATCTGCCTGCCAATGCAGGGGACAGGGGTTCAACCCCTGGTCTGGGGAGATCCCACATGCTGCGGAGCAACTAAGCCTGTGCGCCACAACTACTGAGCCTGCGCTCTAGGGCCCGCAAGCCACAGCTACTGAAGCCCGCACGCCTAGAGCCCATGCTCTGCAACAAGAGAAGCCACCTCAATGAGAAGCTCACGTACCACAACGAAGAGTAGCCCCCGCTCGCTGCAACTAGAGAAAGCCCACGCGCAGCAACAAAAACCCAGCGCAGCCAAAAATAAATAAATAAAATAAATTTATTTTAAAGAAAGACTTCTGAAGAGATCCTTGGTGATATTAATGAATGAGATATTTTTTGATATTGTATAATGAAATGTGTCAACATTTGGAAGACCTGCATAACTCAGTGAACCAATATTTTCCACACTACTGCATGATGTTACAAAATCATACAAGAGTAAAAGATTCATTCAAAGTGCAAGACAGACCAATGGATTTTAATGTACCAGAATATGAAACTTTATTCATGTGGTTTTAGGTTCCACATTGCAACTGATCTTTAAGAAGATACCATTTATGAAGTTAGGTATAATATCAAAGAATATTTGCAAAGAAGAATATTAAAATATGCCTCCCAGGGAATTCCCTGGTGCTCCAGTGGTTAAGACTCCACACTTCCACTGCAGGGAGCACAGGTTCGATCCCTGGTCAGGGAACTAAGATCCCACGTGCCACGTGGCATGGCCAAGAAAATAATTAAAAATTTTTTAAAATATGCATGCTTTCCTAAAAACATATCTGTGCGAGACTGACTTTTCTTCATATGCTTCAACCAAAACAATCACAACAAATCAAATGCAGAAGTGGAGAGTATAATCCAGCTGTGTTCTGTTAAACCAAATATTTTACAATTTTCAAAAATATGAAGTAATGCTAGGCTTCTCATTAAACCTTTATTGTTTGAGGAAACATAACGGTTTTGCCATTTAAAAATATATGATCTGTGTTAACTTGTAATGAGTTTATTTTTTTAAATGATTTAATAGTTTTTTTTTTAATAACAGTGATATCTGTTTCTCTCTTCTTACTTTCTTTTTATTTATTTATTTTTGGCTGCATTGGGTCTTCATTGCTGTGCGCAGGCTTTCTCTAGTTGCGGCAAACGGGGGCTACTCTTCGTTGCAGTGTGCAGGCTTCTCTTGTTGCAGAGCACGGGCTCTAGGTGTGCGGGCTTCAGTAGTTGTGGCACATGGGCTCAGTAGTTGTGGCTCGCAGGCTCCAGAGTGCAGGCTCAGTAGTTGTGGCACACCGGCTTAGTTGCTCCACGGCATATGGGATCTTCCTGGACCAGGGCTCAAACCCGTGTCCCCTGCCTTAGCAGGCGGATTCTTAATCACTGTGCCACCAGGGAAGTCCAATTTAATAGTTTTTACACTTCTCAGTTTTAATTTCTAATATAATAAATATTGATAGATATAATCCACATGAACAAAAGCTTTTGGGGCTCCTCAGTAATGTTTAAAAGTGTAAGGGGATTCTGAGACCAAGAAGTTTGACAACTGCTGATTTAGGGTCTTGAAAATCATCTAAAAAGCTTGGACTTTATTCTGAAGACAATAGGAAAAGAAACACTGTAGAGTTTTAAGTAGGAGAGTGACATGACCAGATGTGTGTTACAAAAGGATGACTCCTCTCGGTAGATGTTTGGATCTGAAGAAGACATGACCAAAAGTAGGAAAACCAAGAAGAGGCAACAGACGGTCAGGACCTCGGTGAGGGCTGTGGTCACAGGATGGGAAGGGATGGAAGATGAATATATGAAAACTATTTAGGGGACCAAATGCTTGGAACTTGGTGAGTAGTGAAGCCTGCAGTTGGGCTAACAGACCTTTTGATGGAAGGGGAAATGCAGAATTCACTTCTGGATGTGCAACACTGCAGGCCATCTGGAGATGGCAGCTGTACTCACCGGTTGGCTCTGAAAGTCTGGAGAAAGGTCCGAGCCAGATATCTGCTTCGGGATCATCAATATCTGGGTAGTAGTTAAAACCTAAGGGGCAAACCTGACAGAGGAGAAATGGAGTTAAAAGAGATGAGGGTCAAGGACAGGACACCGGGGAAGACCATTATTTAAGAGAAAGATAAAGGACAAGAAGGTCACAAAGGACATATAAGAAACAGATTGACTGGAGAAGTCAGTTGAAAAATCAGTTGACTGTGGCTTCATGGGAAGAGAGGACTTCAGAAGTATCAGATACAGCTGAGAAGCCAAGCAAAATAAAAGCCGAGAAGTATCTACTGGATCTCTCAACATAGAGGTCGTGGTGACCTTAGCAAGAGTGTTTTCAGTAAATTAGAGGAAGGAGGGAAATCACATTGCCATGGGAGTTTTTATAATCAGAGAGCTTTAATTATGTTTATAGGAAGGAGCCAAAGGGGGGGAGGGGGTGAATGACACAGGCAAAAGTGTAAGTGGATCAGACTCTGTCCCTGCTCCAGAGGTCAAAGAGGTCATTACAGTTACTGGGGCCTCTGCCACCATCGGGGCGCTCAAGAAGGAGCACCAGCCTTTGCCAGTTGAATTACATTGAACTGAAGCTCCTACAGGCAGCTGGGAATGCTGCTCACAGCGGAGACCAGACCCGGAGGGGGTTTTCAGCCCAGAGACCAAAGCATCCCAGGCCATCCATTTCCCACTGCAATGAAGAGTAGCCCCCGCTCGCTGCAACTAGAGAAAGCCCGCGCACAGCAACAAAGACCCAATACAGCCAAAAATAAATAATAAATTAAATAAATAAATAAAAGTTATTTTTAAAAAAGGGAAATCCAATGAGAGCTCTCCACCCACTTCCAAGCCAGAGGGACCAGAAAAGATCAGACCCTGGAAACCTATTTTTTTAGAAGTATCCATGCCTGATGTAAAGGAATTCAGAAGGAATCCAAATACTCAGAGATGTTCTTCATAGGCTTATCTATAATACTGGCAATTTTATTAGTAACTTAAATGCCCAGCGGAAAGATAGTAGCATGAACTGAACCGTGGCACACAGGTACTTGTTGGAATAAAATACAGCTGTTGAAAAAGATGGTTGTGGAGACTATGTAGCAACAAGGAAAAGGCTATGGTAAAATGTTAACAACAAAAATTCTCCGCAAATTTTACTATACAATCTGATTACAGCTGTGTGAAAACAGACATGTGAGAATGACTAGAAAAGAGACCATGGATGTCATTGTGCCAGGATGTTGGTATTATGGGGGTGGAGTGTGGAAGTTTCTCCTCTGTCTTCTAAATTTCTAGTAATTTTAAAATATATTTTATAATTTTTTAATTGAAAAGGAAAACCAAAAAAATCAAGTTTATTTTTGGCTTTCCTGGCAAGTGGGACACCTGGGGGGTTTTAGACAAAGGTGGGCCTCAGGCTCAGTTTGGAAGTCCGAGCTCTGACCAGTCATTGCCAAACACAGTCGGTGCCCGCAGGTCGTTTAGAAGGGAGCCTCTTTTCAAACAACAATCTCTGTTCCATTTGCAGTGGAAATCTGGGAGCACTTCTTTTAGCAGCAATGTATGCGCCTGCTGGCCCTCTGCTTAAGCTGTCCCATCTTGTGATAATAGCAGCTTTTTCTGAATGACCACTCCCCTCAATTGACCAGAAGACCCTGTTTTTTCAGCACAGCCTCTGATTTAAGTTAAAACTCATAATGCAGATGATAAATTACAGCACAAAAGCTCAAAAGTCTCCGCTTCTGACACCTGTACTGCTAATTAGTTTCTGTTCAGTGTTACATTCCATCTTCTCTGTCTTCTCTGTTTGGAAAAAAAGTACATGAATGTAAATACATTTTTACATATCCAGACTTCCATTTCAATATTCAGAAGCAAATGTATAGTTTCAGTGCCCTGAGCAAATCTGGATATGTGACCGGGGCTTAGATGCCACATTTTATACCCCATTATATTGCATTTTATTCCTACAGCTCTAAAGCAAGTCTGCTCAAAGAAGGCCCAATTAAAAACCAAATCGTCAGAACAATGAGGATATTATCGTCAAACATCAGTTCCATCACAGTTGTAAGAATGATGGCCACCACCCATTGAGCCCCCGCTGTATCCAAGTGCCATGTGAGATGCCTGATGGATGCTGTCTCCTCTCGGGCAAACCTTGGCCCCTGGAGGGACAGTGCCTCCGACGGTCCCGCCACTAGAACACAGCAGAACTGGATTTCTTCCCAAGTCTCTGACTAGCACTCACACTTTCCCCCTCTGCATCCGAGGCTTTTGTTATGCCTCAATTTCCAAACAGAATTTAACAACCCAAACAAAATAATTTGGACTAATTGCAATATTAGACTTTGTATTTTCTTTTAAATCATACTGATACACAGGCTTACCTCAGAGACATTGCAGGTTCGGTTCCAGACCACCACAGTAAAGCAAGTCACACAAATTTTTTGGTTTCCCAATGCATGTAAAAGTTATATTTACACTATACTGTAGTCTGTTAAATGTACAGTAACATTATGTCTAAAAAAATAATTTACAAACCTTAATTTTAAAATACTTTATTGCTGAAAAATGCTAACCATCATCTGACAGTGCAGGGTTGCCACAGACCTTCAATTTGTAAAAAATGCAGTATCTGCGAACCACAATAAATGAAAGCACCATAAAACAAGGCATGCCTAGATCATTTTTCTCAACTGGTATTTTTACAAAGACAGTTTACCCTTATGGCTTACTCATTCCCTATGAAAGGTGCTGATGTTCTTTGAGTTTCCAAGGGCAACCTGCCCACCTCTAATTCCCTGCAACACCCCAGGACAGTGCCCTGATGGGCTGCAGCTGAGGAGGACATTTGACCCCCCTCTTCCTCCTTTACCTGAGGTGAGCCTAGAGATGCCCGAGGCTGATAAAGGTTTGATAACAGACTTTTCTCACTTTGTGTTCCTATTCTGTTCAGCTGGTGTTGAAATGCCAGTGATTTCTTCCCAGACACCTCTGGTGGAAATTTACCACATAGCATAAACTACTCATGTTTATTGATAGATCCATTTCCAGAAAGAGGTCAATTAACTTGTTACACTTTAATGTATGGGCTTTGGATTAGGTGAAATTATACAAGTGTGATTTCTGCTTATTAACTATTCTATTATAAAAGAATTCCCAAGTCCTGCCACTGTTACCTTCTCTATAGTTCTCAAGTCAATCCCTTTCTCAGCATCCTTTTTACTCCTGTCTAGCTCAAAACTGAATATGCTTCTACCTGGATGACTGTGGCAGCTGGTCCCCCTGCCTCCAGGCCCTGGCGAGCCAGGGTGAATGCCCAAAAGCCCAATTTGACCATTTACTTCACTGCCCAGCTTACACTCCACTAGTGGCTCCCTCAGCTGTTGAATCCAGTGTTCCCAGCCCTTTAGTCTGCCCTGTGTTACAGCACCTCCTGCCCGTCCACTGTTGGTGAACCTGTCTGCTCGGAGCTCTGGCTCGGAGGCGTGCTGCCTCTTGCCCCTGTGTGTGTGTCCACGCTCTGTCCTCGCCCTGTTGCATCCTTCTCCACCCCACCTTTACCCAGCTGACCCCCTTCCTCCTCTAAGGCTGCTCAGTCAGGCATCAGCTTCTCCAGGAAGCTGTCTCTGATGGCCCTTCCGCCACCAGGCCAGCCACCTCCCCTGGGGCCTCCACAGCATCTCCCTGAGGTCACCGTCTTCATCATGCTCATCATACTTGTCTCTCAGTGTTCCTGGTGTTCATTCCTCTGGCCAGCCAGCAAAACAGGGACCCCTGGAGCAAGGGAAAAAGCCTCACAGCAAAAACTCTCTCGGAGCGCCTTGGCCCCATGCTCCGTGGCTCCAGCACGGGTGACAGCGTGGCTCTAAGTTAGCTAGAGCTCTCCCTCCGAAGTCCTCCCACAGAGCAGGAAGTGGCTGTCTGCTGTAGCTGTCCCACCACACTGCACCCGGTTATTAGCTGTATGGTAGTCTCTCTGTGGCTCTGTAATAGTTGCAAAAGGGCCAAGCTGTTGAATCCTAATACAGGTTCTCCAGATGGTGTTCTGTCTCCGCTTCCCTCAGTGATGTGAGCGCTCTCACTGGAAAGCACAGATAAGTCAGAGGCTTCAGTGAGACGGTCAGGGCTGGAACTCTCCATCACTCTGACTTGCTTCCCTCTTCCTTGGGGGTCTGGCAGGAGTGCTGGGGACAGGCAAAGGCCACACAGCCTCCTAGCTCCGCACAGTACACGGGGGGTGGTGTCTGTAGTCACCTGACCCAAATAGGCAGCCGTTCCGGACACTCGATGTGGGATGATTAGTTTGTTTTTGTCCTGTGATTGGTGTGCAGATGAACCACAGGCCTCCCCTCCGTGAGCCCGTACCATCCAAGGGGACGGTGTGGAGGCTTCCTTCCAGAGGCTCCCAGGCGCCTGCAGACTGCATGTCACGTGTGCCATGTGTAGATTTGGCTCTTCCTAAAGAGTGCAGGACAGGTTTTTAATGGTGTCCCAGTTGTTCAGGCGAAACATGCTCTAGTATCTTGAGGTTTTGGTTTTGTTTTGTCAGTGACGAGCGGGAGCAGGTGGTATAGACAGTCCATGAGATCACTTATCAGAGTGGTCACTGAACCCCGAAGCTTCGGGTCCACAGACCTCCCTAAGACCTTCTGGTCCTTTTTAGCTGCAGGCACTGGTGTCGGTGTCTGTGTCTGTCATGGCCAGGTGTCAGCAGGAAGGCCTCCTAGAGGGGGTGTCTCTGTTTGTCCTTCACAGCCCTGTGACCTTCATAGACGGCTCTGCTTGGTCACAGCATGGCCAACAGAGAGATCTGCATTGTTCTTCCACACAGTGATATCACCATCAAGACTCTGACATTCTGAGCTGAATCCTGTAAAGATAAAAGAATACACACATACACTCACGTCCATACATACAGATACATCCATTCATGTGAGAGTCACTTCTCAGAAACAAGTAATTTATATATTCACAGAATGATTCGCTTTCAACTAAGAATTCTAACATTTTAGTACCCCGATTTAGAATCAGGCTAAATTTGTCAAGTGACGGAAAGCGAGGTTTTTCAGAAATTATTAGCTAATTTTTTCAATATTGAATTTATAGTCACAAAAAGTATATCATAATGATGTTTCCAGGATAAAATACCAGCAGCTTAACTTTTCTGGCCACAAACGTACAGCATATATCAGTTTATTTTTGAAGATCTGAAGAATTAGCTACTGTAAATAAAGTTTCCAAGAAGATTTCTCCGGGAAAGAGGTGAACTTACAGTAATATGGGTGACATGTTATTAATTAATAACTGTGACCAGCCGCTGCTTTAGTTAAAAGGACAACGGATGAGAAGGCCTAATAGAAAGGATGTGCTGAATTTTAATCTCACAAGCGCTGAAGTCTGCAGAAAAGACGAGGAGTTGTTTCTGAGGCTGGTAGGAGGAAGCCTCTGGGTAAGATGTCACCAGCTGCTGCTTGGTCTGGGAATGTTTACTGAGCTCTGACTACACGTCTCTCTGGAGCAGTGCTCCTTTGGTTGCCAGTAATGGAAACCAACTTCAAAATAGCTTAAGGAGAAAGAGGACTTTCTTGGAGGTCCACAGGGGTCTCCCAGAACCCAAGGACAGCATGAGCTGATAGGCCAGGGAGAGCGTCACATGGGAGTGAGGACGGCGGGCACCTATGTC
This sequence comes from Balaenoptera ricei, assembly GCF_028023285.1. Classification (NCBI taxonomy): domain Eukaryota; kingdom Metazoa; phylum Chordata; class Mammalia; order Artiodactyla; family Balaenopteridae; genus Balaenoptera; species Balaenoptera ricei. The sequence continues at coordinate 113,063,512 of NC_082644.1, read as the reverse complement.
TCTGCTTAGAGGAGGGAATCTGATTGGCATGTTTGGCCCAAAGGACAGGCACAGGGGGTGCGGACGCGGCTGCAGGTGGCGTGATACGGTAAGCAGGTTTCTTTGACGGGCTGAGTACTGTGTGGGAGGCCACATGAGAAGCGTGCCTAGAAATGTATCCCACGGAGGTGCCAGTTGAGCTAAAGTACCCAGCATTGGCTGATCTTTTGGAGACAGGATAATGAGAGGGGACATCCCAAGCGTGGGCAGGTGGGTATGTGCAATGCCCTGGGCTGGCATGTGGCATCTGAGGGTGGTGAAGTGAGGTGAGGCTAGACCAGGAAGCAGTCCCAGAAATGACAAGGTTGCCCTGAAGGTGGTAGGAAAGGGTTACAAAAGCATTTGGGTCTGGGGGTGGTTTGTGTGTTCAGGGGGTCAGACCCCCTGAGTCAGTCTGCTGTTTGAGGTGCCAGCTTTCCATGGCAGCCTTTAGAGCAGCCTCTCCACGCCCCCCGCCGCCCCCAGTCCACCCATCCTTCCAGGGTGGAAATGGCCGGAGGCCCTGGGCGCAGCTTCCACGCGGGATCACATGACCAGGACTCCCCCTCCCAGCAGGAGCCGGGCTATGGAGAACCTCGTAATAGCATTACTGTCGGCCTTCCTCCTTCCTGTTGCTCATTTATTTGACTTTAAGCACAGTTATTTTTAGAGTAATAATTTGGAGTTAATTGGCCTTCTGCCTTAAAAAATACCACCTTTTCCATGCAATTATTATGTAGAAATAGTTCCGTAGAGCTTTCCTAATCTGGCGTCCCTGGAACACCCTCCAGAGTGGAATGGGACCTAACTGGCCGTTTGATCTGTTTTTTACTGACTGCTCTCTCCCCACCTGTGATGAGAAGGTGAACGACTCCTGGGAAGAGCTGCAGCCCTGCAGCCTCCACTTGCTCTCGCTGGAACTGAAATGACAAGGGGAGAGGAGAATATGGGGGGCCTCCCCCAAGGTAACCCACCAGAGCCCCCTCAACGCTGCCTTTTCTCTCTCCCTCTAGGTCACGCGATATTTAAACTCACGTATCTAAGCAATCACGACTATAAACACCTCTACTTTGAATCTGACGCTGCTACCGTCAATGAAATCGTGCTCAAGGTGAGTGTTCCTTCTCGGCCCAGACCCGGAGTATGCAGGACCGGCTCCGCCCCAGCACTGCACGAGGCTCCCGGGCCGGTTTTGCAGGGTCACTGCACTACCTACGGGTCACCCAGCTGGTGAGCACCCAGGCCTGGGCCACACCGCAGGTCAGCTGCTCTGCACCTGCTTCAGCCAGCCAGAAGCCCCTTCAGCTTCCTCCCAGTCCCCCGATAATCCTGCTTCTTCGTGTGTTTATTCATTCTTTTTACGTACCATTTATTTCCCTCCAACCTCACTCAGGAGCTCCTTGAGGTTCCTGGAACAGACTCTGAGGAAATTATTGTTACTGTTTGAAGACACCTTAAAGTAATCACGATAATTAACCTGTTGTAAACATACCCGGCTTGATGCTAGAATTGTCTGTTACCATATCTCAACAGTGCTCACGGAGCACCTTCTGTGTGCCAGGCTAGTACTCAGGATACTGCAGTGACAGACCCAGTCCCTGCCCTCGGCGAGCTTGTCCTCTTTCAGAGGAGACAGACGTTAAGAAAATTACAGAGAGGGACTTCCCTGGTGGCGCAGTGGTTAAGAATCCACCTGCCAATGCAGGGGACACGGGTTTGAGCCCTGGTCCGGGGAGATCCCACATGCCATGGAGCAACTCAGCCTGTGCACCACAACTACTGAGCCTTCACTCTAGAGCCCGCGAGCCACAGCTACTGAGTCTGAGTGCCACAACTACTGAAGCCCACGCACCTAGAGCCCGTGCTCCGCAACAAGAGAAACCACTGCAATGAGAAGCCCGTGCACCACAATGAAGAGTAGCCCCTGCTCGCCGCAACTAGAGAAAAAGCCCGCACACAGTAACAAAGACCCAATGCAGCCAATAAATAAATAAATATTTTTAAAAGACTGTTAAATAAGTCACAAGGTGCCCCATGGAGTGTATAGAGTAAACTGACTTGGTACGGGGGGTAGGGAGGCAGGGAGAGCTGAGCCCTGAAGGATGGACGGAAAAGCACACATTTTACCAGGTGAGGAGAGAGAAAAGACATTTCACAGAGAGAGCAGCCTGTGATGGGGCAGAGAAGCAGGGCGAGTGTGGTGTGGCTGGGAGGTTGCACCCAAGCCTGTGTGTCTGGAGCAGAGAGGTTGCAGGGGCCAAGCCACACAGAATCTTGCAAAGTGGCGTCGGACTGAGAAAAGCTCCCGTGGGGTCTCGTTGGTTCAGGAAATATGGGTCAGGGCCCGAGATTCTGTGTCTCTAAGAAGCTCTCAGGTGCTGCCCAGGATGCCGTCTGTGTACCACACTCTGAGTAGCCCTGGACTAGTGATTTTCAGACTCTTCCAAACTGAGAATCCTTTCTCTGAGCCAAATCTTATGTAGAATGACCAGACAGAGAAAACAGAACTGCTTTGGCAGAACAGGGCTTAGAGCCAGAGGGGGCTCCTCCACCCCTGGTTGTGTGTGACTCTGACCAGTCACATCACCTCCCTGGGCCTCAGTTTCTCCTCCTGTAAAATGGGGATCATGGTACCTACCCTGCCCTACCCCACCATAAGGCTAATATTAGCTGCTAGAGCAAATATTAAATGGTACGGTGAAGCTACCTAAGTGATTATTCGTTATCTTCTTAAGAGTAGGTGTCGTCAAGTAATAGTAATAAAAGTACTAAGATATACTGAGGGGTCACAAAGTGCAGGACCTGGGCCAGGCACTTTACCTGTCCTGTCTCAAGGAACCTTCACACCTCTATGATGTAGTGATATACAGTCATTCCCATTTTCTAGATGAAAACTGAGGCTCAGGAAAAAAGTAACTTAGCCAGGGTTGTGACAGGCAGAACCAGAACTTGACCCAGGTTTGGCAGATTCCAGAACTTGTGCTCCCAGGTGTGCACAGACTTAAGGAGCTGAACAGGAGATTTCGATGAAATAGAATTGTGTCACAGAAACATTTTGAGGCAAAGCCCCTCATGGCTTCAAAAGATTTTCAAAAGTAGTAGATGAGAATTAAAAGAATGAAGCTGCTAGGAGGACAGTTTAGAGCCGAGACAGAGTAGCATGAGCAGTTGGATGGAAAGCAGAGGGTTCATAGACCACCCCGGATTGGAGCCCCTCGGAACAGGCAGGGGACAGTGCCCGCCTGGAGTGCCTGAAAGCAGCGAGCTAGGAGTTACCTGCCAGCGCATCCCCCGACGGCCCAGGGAGCACGTGCCGCACTCGGGGGCCAGGTGGGGAAATATTCCATTACCCCGTCAGGGCTGGCCTTTTTTTAATTATTATTTATTTATTTATTTATTTTATTTTTGGCTGCATTGGGTCTTCGTTGCTGCCTGCGGGCTTTCTCTAGTTGCAGCGAGCGGGGGCTACTCTTCGTTGCAGTGTGCGAGCTTCTCATTGCGGTGGCTTCTCTTGCTGCAGAGCACGGGCTCTAGGCTTGCGGGCTTCAGTAGTTGTGACACACGGGCTCAGTAGTTGTGGCGCACGAGCTTGCTCCACAGCATGTGGCATCTTCCCAGACCAGGGCTCGAACCCATGTCCCCTGCATTGGCAGGCGGATTCTTAACCACTGTGCCACCAGGGAAGTCCTGGCCTTTTTTTTTGTAGCCAGCATTAAAATATTCAAGACTTCAGAAGGATTCTAGTAAAATTATAATCCTGTGTTTGACATCAAAATAATTTTCACAACAGCAGATTGATGACAGAAACACAGGTTTATGACTTCAGTGCAAGACTGTGGAAGAACAAGTGCAGAGAAATCATTTTCCAGGACCAAATGCTCCCTCGAAGCAGATGCTTTTCTGCAAAATCCCCAAGGCCTATCACCTTCCCTAAAATGTCTGTTTTCATATGAAAATGCTTGTAGAAATATTACATCATGCACAAGACTCCAGGAGAAGTCCCAGCCTGATTTATTTAGAGAACTAATGATCGCGATCCTGATGGAAGATTAAATTTCACGTTTCCGATCTCTGATTTTTAAAGCAGTTTAAATACTTAGCCCGATCTGCCATTCCCAATGTCTTCGTGGGGCTTTGCACCAACACCAAGTGACTGAGGCCCCACTTGGTAGAAATGTTGCCATTAGAGGTTCTTCTCAGGTCGGTCTTAGACGCAAGTAATACATGTGGTGGTTCTAGAATTGAGGAGTTTCACATAAAATAAGAGCTTTAGACTGAAACTGAAAGGAGGAAATAAGGACCAGAGGCTAATGTCAAAGAAACTATTACAAGCAGGCAACTCTCCATCAAGTTATTTTTATCTCGTTGTGTTTTTCCCCATAGGACCCATTTATTGAGCACCGACTGTATACAAGACATTTTATGTACATTATCTCATTTCATCTTCGCAACTGCCCTGCCCAGTGTAGACATTATTATCCCCACTTTATAGACGAGGAAAAAGAGGCCCAAGGCCACAGAGCACATACAGGTGGAGCCTCATCCTGAACCAAGCTGAGGAGTCCCAGACCTGCCCCTTCCCACCCGAGGTGGGATTGAGCTAAGCCCTGTGTGGTCCCTCATTCTGCAGGCTTCGAGGTGAATCTCAGAGGAATCACTGGACTGTTCAAATTGGGTTCTTCTCGTGATCGAGTGATGGAGGCTGTGACTTTATTGACCATGAAAACTCCCTATATTTTTATGCCTTAAGCTGTAAAATGCATTGAAAGTGAAACACTCTATAGTGCATAAAATTGTGCAAGTTTTAAGCCACAGCATATTAACCAGCTAATGGCAGACCAAAGGGCGTTTTTATCTTCTGATTATTACATTAATCTTCCATTAAAATTATCTATGTGATTATCACAAAGCACTGAAGATAATAAATTTAGGAAATAGTTGGCCTGTTGAGGATCATTTTAAAATGCTTTTGTCAAGTTACATGTGCCAAATATACACTGAAAACAGTAGATTGGTTGAGTGTGCAAACAATCGAACCCAAAGATTGCTCTTATTAAGAATGATAAACCTCTTCTTTCCATGCATTGTCTCTAGTGTCCCAAATCGTCACCCGGCCCTGCAGGCCTCATGATTTATTGCTCTCAGCTGGTAACTTGGCGAGGCAGTGGGCCGAGCGCGTCAAGCCTTCTGTACTCACACACCAGCCTTTAACGCCTGCTGCCGGCGACTATCGGAGCAGAAAGTCTGGAGGGGACACCGTGGCAGAGCCCCAGCCCCACGCGAGGCGAGGCATCCGCACCGCCTCCCCGGAGCACCTCGGTTCTTTCTCAGTCCGCAGAGGCTTCTCCCGCTCCGGGAGCAGGACACGTGGTCCTCAGAGTACAATCAACAGAGGGGGCGGCTCGTTTCTCTAGCCAGGAATATTCAGGGTTCTAGTCATAACTTTTAGATATTTGAGGTTGAAGAGAGACAGTGTTTGTTCTCAGAAGGGCCCAGCCAGAGGGCAGCTGGGGCAGTGAAAGGAGCCGGGTCTGAGGGGGTGAGGGGGTGGGGGCCTCTGAGGAGGCCCGGGGCCTGAAGAGCTGGTCCAGGTCCTGGCGCGTACTCTTTCTAGCTTTGTGACCTCGAGTAAATGACGTTATCATTCCTGTGCCTCAGTTTTCTCCTCTGTACAATGGGGATAACAATGGCAGCCATCTCCTAAGGCTGTTGTGAGGGTTAAATGACTCAATCCTTGAAAAGCACTCGGAACGCTGCTGCTGCTGCCACCGCCACCACCACCCAGCCAGGGGCTCGTCCTTGCACCAGGTGCGGGTCTGATCACGGCACTGCTGCCCTTCCCTGGCTCCTCCCTGCCTCACCTTGACTGGCCCCTAAGCTTCTGCAGTTCATGGACACCCCCTTGCCGTGTTCCACTGCTGTGCCTTGATGCATGCTGATTCTCCCCACCCCTTGTATACCCCAAACTCCTATTTGTCTCTCAAAACCCATCTCATTCATCCCCTCCACAAGCCTTCCCTGCCCCACATGTCCCCGATAGTTACTCTCCCCATTCCTTTCTGCTCCTTCTGTATCTGTTGTCAGACTTGTTCTGTTGGACACTCACTAGGCCGTGAGGTCCTTGGGACAGGGACCAAGTCTTAATTTTCCCTCTGCCCCTTGAACCAAACACGGGGTGAGGCTCAGATAAGGCAGGTGCTCAGTGCCAAAGGTGACGGTGACAGTGACCGTCCAGCATGGGGGGTCTGAAAAGAGCCCAAGAGAGCCAGGTGGGAGCAGCGACGTGGGGACCTGGGAGGCGGCTGGCTGTGCATCCTGCACAGAGTTCCCACGGCACCTTTCCCGGCTTTGACCCTGACCTCTCGGTGATCCGGGCAGCTTGGTCCTCTTCTCTGAGCCTCACTTTCCTTTTTTATCAAATGAGCCGTAGCTAGTGGGGTGCTTGTGAGCATTAACATACCTCAGTTGGAACCTCTGTACCTGCTGGTGGGAGGCTGAACACAGAGCCTTGTTTTAGCGTGGCTGTCATCCCTGTGACGTCCTTGTCTTTCAGACGAGGGAAGAGGGGGCTCAGAGGAGTTATGTGCGAGCCCAGGGCTGCACGGCAGGCTGGGGGCAGAACCAGGAAGCCCGGTACACAGGCTTCTGGGAGGGACCACGGGCTCTGGAATCAGAAAAGCTCCACCACTGGCTGAAAGGCCTGTACCAGCCTCGTGTCTCCTCCAGGCGTGTTTTCCCGTTGTGCAGGGGGCTCCGGTCCCAGCCTGCGGGGTTGCCATGGTGACTGGACGCCATGCACAGGGAACACTGGGCCCAAAGGGTGCCCAGCCCGGGGCAGGGCCTTCCCTTGCTCATCCCAGGCGAGCAGAGCGGCTGGCAAGTGACTGGGCCGTGTCGTCTTGCTTTCTAGGTTAACTACATCCTGGAATCACGAGCAAGCACTGCCCGGGCTGACTATTTTGCTCAGAAACAAAGAAAACTGAACAGACGTACAAGCTTCAGCTTCCAGAAGGAAAAGAAATCAGGGCAACAATGACACCGGCCTCCTGCTTCAATCTGTTGCCATAGCTCAGAGCCTGCCTGCCAGGGCCAGGTGACCCTAGAGCCCACCCTGTGTCCTGCAGTCCTCGGGGAGGCCAGCCCCTGCCTCACGAGGACAGGGCTGCTGGGCTCTTGGGGAAGGGGGGGCACCCCCTAGAACAGAGCTGGGGACGTTGCCACGGGACCGAACCCCGAGTGGTAATGGCTTTGATTAGCAGTGCCCGGGGCCGGACGACACCGAGAGGAGCCACAAGCTGCCCAGCCACCTTCACTGCCTGACGGCCCCGCCCGAAGATGTACATAGCCATGCCCAGACATGTCCTTGCAACTTGATCAAATTTCTTAAACGAAGAACAAAAATGTACGGTTCTTTTTTTTTTCTTCCTTTTAATAAACTCTTTATCATGGTTGGTATGATGGACCATTCTTTGGGGGCAGAGGATTGATTATGTCATTCTCTTTAAAATCTGTTCCCATATTGAACAGGCAGATTGGAAAAGCTATGGCTCGATTTTTCAGAAGAAATGTTTAGGATTTAGTCAATAGTTTTAACTATGCCATTTGTTTAAATGAGTGCATTGCTTTGAGGATAGTATCTTACTAAAGTTAGGAAGGGGACCGAGTGATGTGTGTCCAAGGCTGCGCCATTTTCCCCTTCAGAAGCCTCCTCTTCTCGACTCGTCCCAGCACCTCTGATTTCAGGAAGGCGGGACTGCATGCAAAGCTCGGGGCTCGGGGAAGTGGGGGTCACACTGAGCTCCCAGCTGGAAGTGGTCTCTTCTGTTTCTTAAATAACAAGTCTAAGTTTCAGCTGACAGTTGGACCCGCATGTGGATTTTTCCTGGACTCGGAAGAGTCTCTGCAGTGCTATCTCGGAGGGGCCTCGGCTCCCTTTCTCCTCTCCTCACAGTGCCTGCCCCCTGGTCTGAGCAGGAAGGAAGTGCTGCTTTCACTGCATCAGAGACTGCGGGGCGGGAGGAGCTGCTGCCAGGGGTCCAGCTCCCAGGGGGTGGGGGGCAAGGAATCAGGTATCTGCTGACACCACCCCTCTGGCCACACCTGATGCCTCTGTGGTCCTCGCCAGCCTCTCCAGGGTCCCTCCCAGGGTGACGTCCTTTCGCACTGGCCCTGGCCAAGATGGCGGACTGAGGTTTCATTGAGGACCTGCATTTCAAAGTTTTTTAAATCATTGTACAGGAAGCGACGTGGCTGAAACAGCCTCTCACAGTTGAGGGTCCGTTTGCACAGAGGCACCTAATGAATTCCTCTTTCATTCTGATCTTTGTTCAGCCATCAGAAGCACCCTTTTCTAATGTCTTCCATTCCTACCCACCCCAGAAACAAAAGAAATATTATTTGTAGCTTGCTATCTGTATTTGAATTTTTAGCAATTTTATATTTAGATATCTTTGAAAAATGTAAATGACTAATTTGGTCATTAAATCTTGTGACATACTCAATATTAAAATAAAAATCATAAGCACCTTCTTTTACGTATTTCTTTGAATTCTTGAAGTCTTGCGCACATACTGCTGAGGGCGGTGACCGCCATGAATCGCTCTGGGCGGTGACGTTTGCTGGCAGTTGATGCGGTGCCGAGCGGCTCTGAAATGTACCGTGGGCCTCCTTTAATACTGAGCAAGACAGGATGACCCTCTTCACTCAAGGGTGACTTTGAAATCATCACTTCCTTCAGTTACAAAATCAACACCATTCTCATATCCTGAAACAGCACATGTGCAATTTACATGAAACACACACTTGAAGGAATAATTTAAGGGGAGCACTAACCACTGCCCGGGTCCACCAAATATCGAGACTGTTTAAATTCAGTTTTTCCTCGGCCCCTCCCACACCCGATACCTGGATTTTAAGGTAAGACTGTGAGCACCTCTCACCTGTCTCCCCAGGGCCCAGCTTTACAAAGCAGGAGCTCAGCACACCCAGGTTACACCCAAGTGACCCAGCAGGCCCTGCCTCCACCTTCCAGCGAGTCTCCTGACCTGGCTCCAGTGTGGCCCCCACGGACCTGATGGTAACTCAGGACGGGGACTTTACCAAGTCTGGGTGGCCTGACAGGCCCTAGCAGTGGTACCTGGAGCCCTGGCCTCCGCTGGCCACTGAGCAGCCCCCATCATCTGAGGGCAGGCTGGGTGCCGGCCCCTCATAAATACGCACAGGCACAGGTGATCCCGCAGCCAGCCGCTGGCAGGTCCTGTCACTACCTCCATTCCAGGGTTGAGGATTTGGGGCTTGGAAGGGTCCCACCTTCCATCTGGGACACACTGAGAGTGACTGAACGGCAGCTGTGCTCTAAGCCTCTGGGCCCTGCCCTCTGTGGCTAGTGGCTGCGGGCCTGAGCCGGGCACTGCCTTGCTGGGCCTTGGTTTCCTCATCTATAAATGCAGGTGCTGGAGTAGGTGGTCCCTCCAGACCCTTCTAGAGAATGTCTTAAATGTCTCAGAATCACAGTGAGCCCAAACTTCCTTCCAGTGCTTTCTGTTTTCCAAAACTTGCAGGAGCTCCTCTGCATCTGAACAAGAAGCTAAGAGTTGAGGAATACTGTGAGCTCGCTTCGTCCAGCCTCCTGCCCGGAGCAGCAAACGTATGTTCCCTCCCAGGGTCTTTGGGCCTCAGCCTGCAGACCTCCAGCGACAGGGCGCACTGCCGTTCAGGTCAGTGCTTTTCCTTGTTGGCCTGTTTGGTCCCCCTTGGCCAGGACTTCCCTGGGCCTGTGCTGCCAGCCCTGCGTGCCGGGTCCTTCTTCCCACCCAGCACGGCAGCTACCTCCTAACCCCTCTCCTCCCTGGTCCCCGGGACCAGTCTCCCCACTGCCTCGGGGGGCCCGTCAGCTGTGTGGAGACCACGTTGACATCCGTCTGAGTCTTCTCTCCATGGGTTAAAAAGCTGGAAGGTTGTGCCCTCCCCTGTCATGTCCCTAAAGCCTGCCAGCTGCCCCTTCAGGTCCCTGGTTCCCCAGGTGAGGGACTGGGACACGTCGGGACAGAGGGGAGCAAAGACCCAACTTGGTCATCACGCCGCTCACAGTCTGGTGAGGTCAAGAGGTGGCAGGTGACCCCCAGGCCACACTGCAGCGAGCGCCACGCAAGCCCTGTGGGGACCAGCGTGGGCCAGGTGAGCGCCGGGCAGAGCGCCAGGCAGAGCGCCAGGTGAGCGCCGGGCAGAGCGCCGGGCAGAGCGCCGGGCGGGGTGGGCGCCTGGGGGCCTGAGGTGGGGAGGCAGCAGCCCTGCTGAGCGGGACAGTCATGGCTCTTGACGTGCTGTGGCCTCTCAGGGGAGAAGGAAGCCCCCGCCCCAGTGGCCCTGGAGAGGGAGACACTGTGGCTTCACCACCGGGCACGGCATCAACAGCTTTTGAGCTTCCCAGCTGGCGAGGATGGCGGCTGCCACGGAGGCTGAAGAAGGGGCCCCGAGACTGGGGAGGGGAGCCAGAGGTGGGAAGAAGGGGTCTGCGCCTCCGCCCCGCCACCCCCGGCCTGCTGCCCGGTACCCACATCGGCATCCCCGAGGGGCCACCACGGCCTCCACGGCAGCCCTGGCTGCCCCGCGGCTCCTGGCACAGCTCCTGCCACCTGACTCTTGCCGGTGCTGCCAGGGCTGCTCTCTTCCTTCCAGAGGGAGGAACAGGAGGAAGAGAAGAAGAAAGCAGGGGCTTGCCCAGCTCAGGGTCAGAGCGCTCAGGGTGCAGACCCGGGAGCAGCCCCCAGCCCCCCACACCCTCCCTGTGAGCCGAGCCTCCTCCTCGGGCATAAGCAGCGGCATCCGTCCCAGAGCCCCGCGGGGATCGGTCGGTCCGAGGACTGGGGGGCCCCTCCCAGGTGTGGGTCCCGATCCCAGCCCCTCCTCACCGGCCTCACTCCCTCCGGGTAAGGGGCTAACTCCTCGGTGCCGCGGGGTCCCTTCTGTACAACGGGGTGAAGACGCCAACTTGCAGGGCTGGAATCAAGACTCAGTGAGACAATATACGCACAGGGCCTGGTGTGTGAACACCTGATAAACGGCCACATGATGTTGGCATCTGTCATCTTGCTTAGTCCGGTTGTGCGAACGCCATGTTCTCCCCAGTGGTGCCCCCCCTGAGAGGGGACCCGGCTGTACCGAGCTGTCCCCTCCTTGAGTTCCAGAGTCCAAATAAACTGCCGCGGCAGCGCCAAGACCAGCTTCCTCAGTGCCAGGAAGGAGGGCACACAGGCGCCGGGCCTGGGCCCTCTGCCCCAGGGACAGACGGCTTGATTTGGGGGCCTTATGCTGCGAGCCTGCACCCTAGGTCCCAGAGCCAGACTCTGCGGCTCTGCCCACCCTGTCCTTCCTCACCAGCTGATTCTGTGAAGCAAACACTCACTGAGTGCCCTCTTATGAGAGCAGACCCTGGGGTCGGGCAGATTGTGCTCAAATTCCAGCTCTCTCCTGGTTGGTGTGTCCTCAGATGAGCTACTTTACTTCTTTGAGCCTCAGTTTCCTCTTCTGTAAGATGGGGACAATAATACTTTCTTCAAAGGGGCCTTGTGAAGACTGGATGAGTTTACTAGGCAGGATGGTTGGGCTGCAGTGACACTAACAGCCCCAAGGCCTCAGTGGCTTTAACACAGCACTTATTTCCCATCACGCGGAGTCAGCCGTGGTCCAGCCGCCTTCGGGCTTCCACAAAGGCGCAGGTGGGAGACAGAAGGGCTGGAGAATGGGCAGCAACAATGAGATACTGTGGTTCAAAAGTGGCACATGGGGACTTCCCTGGTGGTCCAGTGGTTAAGACTTCACCTTCCAATGCAGGGGGTGCAGGTTTGATCCCTGGTCGGGGAGCTAGGATCCCACATGTCTCGCGGCCAAAAAACCAAAACATAAAACAGAAGCAATACTGTAACAAATTCAATAAAGACTTTAAAAATGGTCCACATCAAAAAAAAAAAAAAAATCTTTAAAAAAACCCAAAAAAGTGGCACACGGGTCCCTTCCCACCTTCACTCACATTTCATTGGCCAGAATCAGTCACCTGGGGGACAGAGAGGTGCCACCACCCAAGGATGGGAAGTCACAAATGTTTGGGAAGCAGTCGCAATGTCTGCCACCATGAGATGACACTGTGCTTCCCAAAAGTCCCCATTCACAGGCCGCCCCAAGATAGCACCTCATCTACAGTGAAATATTTTCCCTGATACTGATCCAGGCTAATGCTGTTCTCTACCTTAAACTTCATCCTAAGCAAGAATGGCCATGGAGTCCCGGATTTGGTGTGCAGCATATACGCTTTCTGGTGCACACTGAAATAAATACATAACTGTTTGAATTGAAAACATCCACCCACACACCCCTGAAATCACATCGTGAAGGACCACAGTCACACCTCCCACGCTGGCGAAGGTAAAGTTAAGTTGACGCTGTTCTTTTATCAGTGCCTGCCCCCTGCCTCTTATTAAGCTCTCAGAATAGGTTAGTTACCATTTTATTAACCGCTTTCTCAGTCCATCCACATGCCCACCTAATCCCCATTTTACACATGAGGAAATGGAGGCAAAGAGAAGCCCCCTCTGAGGCCATGCAGCTGGGAAGTGATGGAGAGGCTCTCCCGCCTCCCACCTGCCCCCCCCCAAACAAGCTGTCCCCAACCTTGCTGGGCCTCCATCTCGGCTGATGTGGCCCAAATGCCATTGACCCTGAAGGTTCCCTGGAGGCCCCGCTGGGAGGATCCTGCTCGTTGGAAAGGCAGCCAAGAGAGGGAAAGGGTTAAGCCTGTCATGTTGTGTTCCCACCAAACACCTCTGCTTAAATGCAAAATCCCAACAGGGTGGTGTTTGCTATAAAAGCCCTAAGAGTGATTTGTGAAGTCTCGAAGGCCTGTAATCTCGTCAGCGTAATGGGATTATATTTCAAATCACCACGGCCTGTTCATTACCCATTTAAACTCCTCTGACAGAGGAAAACTTACATAAACCGTGCACAGCAGCCCTTGCCGACTTCCCCACTCTCCTTCCTGATTAGACAAACAGATGCTGAGGTCTGGAATGAAAAAATAATGTGCCCATTTATTCATCTTCCTGACAAGTCACAGTAGATTTTTAACTGCCAATGAGTGACCTCCCAGAGGCACGGTGGCGGGGAGGTGGCCGCTAGGCAGCGAGTGGTCATTTGCTGGCCTGGCTGGGGCGGGGGGCTGCCTGCTGGGCCTCTCAGCTCTCACCACCCAGAGGGGGCCAGGGACCTCCTCAGGGTGACCAGGACGCAGCCACAGCCTGAAGTCATAGAGCCCCAGCAGGAATCCTGGCCCTGCCTTGCTCAACCAAGTGACTGAGGACAACTTTCATCTCTCTGAGCCTCAGTAGTGCCCCGTCTGTAACATGGAGAATGTAAGAGCGCTCATCTCGGAGGTGCGGGTTCAGGGTGCAGCTCCCACCCCGGGTTCAGGGTGCAGCTCCCACCCCAGGTTCCCGGGGACAGCATCCAGCCAGCACCGCCAGCTGTGCCAGGCCCTCCTTCACCGTGACCTCTGGCGGATGGGGTTTTGCTAGTCACTTGCTGGGGCTATGTCACTCTCAGCTCTGTGACGGTGACGGTGCCTGGAGCAGAGGGGGGTGGGCGAAGGGGCAGCTGGGTCAGGGACCCCAGCTCTGCCTGCCCCATCCTGGTCCCAGGGTCCTGCCCCTGGGGTGCCCCCTCCTCATTCAGAAGCAGGACGCTGCCCCTGAAGACTTGTGTCCCCTGAGCTGGGCCAGGTGGCCACCGGCTATAGGGAGCCCTAGGGTAGTGAGTGGAAAAGGGCAAAAATCACCCCTCATCTGTCATTCAAGGCCTCCCACCCTCTCCCAGGGCCCCGCGACCTCAGCCTCAGTGATCCCCAAGTCATCTCGTGTCTGGTCGCATGGTGCCCACCTTCCCCCCGTCCCACGGCTCCTGTAGCCAATGCCCTGACCCCAGAGACAGGCGAGGAGGGCGCCAGCATGGATAAATGATGCACCTCTGAGAGCCGGGTTCAACTCTGGAGCCGGCACAGGCTCGCACTGTAGAAGTCACAGCCAGTCACATCTCCCAGCCCCCTCTCCACGGCCCTCCTCTGGCCCTTTTTGGAAAAAACTCAGCCACAGACTTCCTGAAGGCAAACCCCAGTACTGGGGGAGAGGGGGTAGGCCTGAGTTATCTTTGGGTCCAGCCCAGGGCCTGGCACAGGGGTGGTAGCAGCAAGCGCCTGCTCCATAAACTCCCCCTTTCATTCCACAAACATCTGAGCACAGCCTCTGGGCAGGGCTTTGGCCCTCAGGCTGCAGCAGGAACACAGAGACTGATGTCCTCCAGGCCCCCTCACCTGGCAGGGAGGGCGCACTTTACCTGAGAGGCCTGGGAGAGATGAGAGCCAGGAGCTGTAGTGAGGTGGGGGGCAGACCAGGGCTGGGACGCCGGGAAGCCCTGCTCCAGTCACTGGGAGCCGGTGAGGGAGGGGGCGGCCAGGTGGGTGAGTGTTCAAACAGCCTCAAGACTTGAGCTGAGAAGCTGCAGAAGGAATGAAAATCTGCCTCCTTGCTGTGTGACCTTGGGCCCATGACTCAACCTCTCTGAGCCATCTTCTCATCTGCAGGACTGGGACAGAATCTCATCTTCAGTGTCACTGGCCTGGCGCACAATAGGGGATCAGTAACAGGTAGCCATGGAGACAGGGTGCCTAGTCACGTACAGGGAACACGAGGGCCAAGGCCTCCGCCTGCCAACTGGCTTCAGGGAGCATCCCCAGAACCCCAGGGAAGCCCCCTGGATCCAGCTGGGGGCCTAGGCCCTCCCTCCCAGGGCCCTCTCCCCTCACCAGACCCGCCTGCCTTGCTGACGAGCCCCCAGGCAGGGTTCACATCTTCATGCCTTAGCTCTATGAATACATAAGAAATACTGTGAAGCTAATTCTTTTTAAAATAACATTTGTCTATATTAGAGCATTCCAGCCCCCAGCTTCCTGAAAGCTAAAAATGTTTTAATGTCATATTCCCATGTAAATTTTAGTTTAGAATTTAATACCCTTTTAACATACATTAAATTTTTAGCATTCTTCAAGCCCTTGACTCTTCTAAGGGCTTAGCTGCTGGGTGTTGGAGAAAAGGGCTGGGGAAGGCTGTAAATTAAGAGAGAAAGTTCTAGAATTAGGTTACCCCCAAATCTCTGTGCCCACCTCATCTTGGGAGTTACTCCTCTGGGCTGAGGAGTGTCTGAGCCAAACCCTGGAGTCCTGGGGAGGGGTCAGCAGTGTTGGTTTCCTAGCTGGAGTGGCTGTGACTTTATCAAATAAATACAGTTGTGGTTTTATCGGGGCCCCGGAGGACTCCTCACAGCAGCCCAGGTCGGGGAAGCCAGATGGCCTGGTTGCCTGGCTCAGACCCTGCTTCTGCCACTTGCCAGTAGGTGACCTTGGCAAGCTGTCAGTGCCTGTTTCCTTGCCCCACACAGGGGCAAGGAAAATGGGGCCAAGGTCAGAGTTAGTGCACAGACTGTGTTTGAGTGAATACTTATTTATTATTTTTTTTATTAATTAATTAATTTATTTATTTTTGGCTGTGTTGGGTCTTCGTTTCTGTGCGAGGGCTTTCTCCAGTTGCGGCGAGCGGGGGCCACTCTTCATCGCGGTGCGCGGGCCTCTCACTATCGCGGCCTCTCTTGTTGCGGAGCACAGGCTCCAGACGCGCAGGCTCAGTAGTTGTGGCTCACGGGCCCAGCCGCTCGCGGCATGTGGGATCTTCCCAGACCAGGGCTCGAACCCATGCCCCCTGCATTGGCAGGCAGATTCTCAACCACTGCGCCACCAGGGAAGCCCTGAGTGAATACTTATGAAGGGGGAGCTTATCAGCTCCGCAGAGGAGGTGACCTCCAGGATGAACTGGCTGGCCTTGCTAAGGCGTCCGGGGGGTTGACGTATGGGAGCTGGAGCAGATCATTTTGACTGATCCATACCCCACTCCAGCTCCTAGAGTGAGACCTCATCCCCCAGCCATAGGGACGCCCAAGGGTGTCTTTGCAAAGCACCATGATTAGCCCATGGGCGGCAGCCCCCCATTAGTTCCCTCTTGGGACGAGACCAGGGACAGCCGGGGGAGGGGCTCTGAAAATGGCAGGAAGGGGCGTTCACAGCAGCCTTTGGGGGAAAGCAGAGTGGGGACTTCATGCCCATGCTTACCAGGCCGAGGTCTGGGGTCTGCCTGGGGCACTTGGCCCACCAGCCTCGAACTCTGGGGTCCGGGGCTGCTCTGGCCCAGGCCCACACCCCCTGCCATGGGTCACCAGCCAGGCTCCTTGAGTGAATCCCATGTCTCTGAGGGCCCATCTGTGAAACTGGGGCAAAAATAACAAAGCCTCCCTCTTGGGAGGAGCCAGCACAGCAGGAGTCATCACCAAAACTCGATGTGTGGTGAAAGGCTCTTGGGGCCATCCGTCCAAGCGATCATTAACCAGAATGAGACATTTACAATGTGGAGACCTGAAATCCAATGAGATGATGGCTCTCCTTCCTAATCGCTTTCAGGGGATGATACAATGCATTGATTGACAGAGACGAGCCACAGCTTGGGCTCTGACCAGTGTCTGCAACTAAAGCAGCAGGCTTGTTAACGTAGATTTACAAAGAGCATCTCCATCCTGGCTAGAGGAAGGCCTGCTGTTGGTGTGGGATACTGGGGGGACCCAGGGACCAGGTAGGGACGCTCTTGAGCCTGCCCCAGAAGAAACCTAAGGGATCCTTCTCCAAGGTGGCCACTAATGAGTCAGTTTCCTCATGGGGAGTGAGTGAGTTCCCTGACTCTGGAGGAATGTAAGCACTCAGCATTCAGTCAACACGTGTCCACTAATGCCTACCCTGTGCCATGCCTGGCACGGGCCCTGAAGGTACAGAAATGACCTGACTCGGAGCCTCTCTTTGGGATCTCGTGGTCCACAGGGCCGAGACCCGTTCTCTAGTGTTTGGGTGACCAGATGTCTAGAAGGGGAGTGGAAACACACACATCCTTCTCCTCATAGACCCCTTCGCAGCTGGGGGCTGAGAACACTCCTGGCTCTGGTGGATCCAACTGGAGGAAGACAAGCTGGTGGACACCTGGGGAGGACAGATTGCAGGGCAAGAGCCCCCAAGAGGAACTCACCAAGCGAGGGGAAGGAGAGTGGCCAGCAAGTCCAACCCCGTCCGTGGGGAGCATTGTGAGCAAGTGATGGCTCCTCGGCCTTCCTCTGGGCTCAGGCAGCCTCACCGCACGGCCCGTGGCTGCAGCTCCTTGAGGCCTGAGAGCTCAACGTGCACAAAGGCCCCTGCCAAATGTTGACGTCATCATTACCCAATAAATCTTCCACTTACTATGGAAAGAGGGGCTCTTAGGGGCTTCTCCCCAGATCGTTGGTTTCTCCCATCCATGTTGGGAAAGGAGGCCTTTGGCTTTGGGGGAGGGTCTTATCTGTGTCCCTTCCTGGGATGCTGTGAGGGGCCCTTGGGGACGGGACAGATGTCCTAGGCTATCACAGAGCAGCCCCCAGCTGACATTCACACCTCCCAACACAGAGACCAGACTTTCATCAATGCATGTGTCACCAGTGGACAGAACTTCAGCAGCTGCCTTGCGTCACCTTGATCACCCTCAGCTCTGCTGTCCCATTTCTGGGCCTCATTCTCTGCTCCTGGAAGGGGCATCCTCCACGTGGCAAGAGGGATGTGGACAAAGGTCCAGTCTGTTCCAGGCTTTGGAACCACAGAGGAGGGACTTCTTATCCACATACCATGTACACATGCCAGGCCAGGTCTCTGATTGGCGTGGCAGCGGTCATATGTTCACCCCTGGACCAATCTGTGTGGCTAGGGGATGGGCTGCTGTGATTGGCAACACTGCCCCCACCCCCAGGACCACAGGGCTCAGGGGAAGGGAAGGGCCTCAGTCAGCAGAGCAGAGGAAGGGGGGACAGGTAGAGTCCGTGGACCTCCTCAGCAGTTACTATGTGCCAATCACTGTGCTAAATACCTTTTTTAAATTTTTTCCCAAAATCACCCAGAAGCAGAGGCCGATAGCATCCTTCCACAGTCATAAGGCCTAAAGGGTGAAGGGGCTTTGCCCAGCAAGGAGGGAACTGGACCTGCTTCAGACTCCAACCCCCAGTGCTCCACCTCGTGCACCACCTCCCCCATGTGGGCACAGAGGAGGCGAGGCCTCGCGCCAAGCACAGCGTCCCTCGGGAATGGTGGCCTGAGTGTGTGAGCATGTATGGTATGTGACTGTGTGTGGTGTGGTGTGTATATGTGGTGTGAGTGTGTGCAGTGTGTGTGTGGTGTGTGTGTGGAGTGTGTGGCGTGAGTGTGTGTGTGGTGCGTATGGTGTGTGGTGTGTGTGTATGTGTGTGTCTGGTGTGGTGTGTGGTGTGAGAGAGTTTCCTCCGCGAGCCGCCTGCCCGTGCCCATCCCCGCTCCCTCCGGGCAGGGCGCGCGCCCTCACACACCTGTGCTCGGGGCACAGCGAGGCTGACGGCGTCAGCTCTCCGAGGAGGCCATGCGGGTCTCTAAGCAGCCCTCTCCCCACTGCTGAACAGCTGGCCACCATCTTGGCACACATTTCCCTGTCATATCTGATTTGCAAAGTCGTGTCTGTAACAGACCCACAGGAGCGTCCAGTTGGGGCTTTTTCAGGTCAAGGAGTATTTTCCAGAGTCTCTGGTTCTTCAGAGGAGAAAAAGAATGTGAACAGCCCTCCTTCTCCGTTGCCAGGCTGACACTCTCAACCGTGGACTCTTCCTCCCAGCCACCCTGGGCTAAGGGCTAAGGCCTTGAGTATCACCTTGAGGTTCTGTCATTATCCCATTTTACAGATGAGGAAATTGAGGCTCACAGGAGTCCTGTCATTTCCCCAAGGTCACACAGCAGCTAAGAGCAAAGCTATAATTTGAACACAGCCCCTCTGGCCCCTCAAGCCCTCACTCATCACCATCATGTCCACAGCCTGCCTGCAGATGCCTGAGCTGAGCTGTCCCTGCTGGTCTAACTCCAGGACCTCCTCCTCCAGGAAGCCTGCCTGAACTGTCACAGCCCTCCTTGGCGCCTTGGGCTCTTACCACTGACTGGAGTCTCTGGTTTGCAGAGCATTCTGGGAGGGGCCCACCAGAGCTGGGTGACTTTGACCCCCTGAAGGCATCGACTTGGCCAACATGCTTTGACTAGATGGAGTGGAAGCCCATGAGGATGCAGGCTAAGCAGGTTCCTTTCCTGCAGGGCCCCTCAGAGCCTTTAATGGGCACCGTGCACCATGCTCCAGAAAGGGGTGGCATATGCAGTGTTTCCCAAACACCTTTTTTGCCAAATCATGTGTTCACATTTCTAGAACTGGAGTAGCTAAGAACTCAGAGTGGTGATGTTGTTTCAGGCAATCCAAAGGAGGCAGGGTCAGGTCCTGGCTGAGAGAAAACCAGCTCTGCCACCTATTAGCTGTGTGACCTTAGGCAAGTCACTTTACCTCTCTGAGCCTCAGTTATCCCATACACTTCCATGGGGCTCATCAGGACCACTCCATCTTCGTCCAGGCTTCCCTCATCACCCTCCAACCAGCAAAAGCCTCTCCCCAGGCCTCTCTGGCTCCCGTCTGTCTCTCACCCCTAGATAGGAGCTCTGGGCCTGGAGGACTCAAGTTTATCTTGTTCCCCACTCACTGTATCCCCAGCACCAGAGCAGGCCTGGCACAAAATAATGTTTGTTTAATGAATGAATGGATGGATGAATTCCTATGTGAACACTCTGAATTTAGTCTGGGGCATGCATGGCTGGCGGAGCAGCCCAGGGCCACTCCCCACCCTGATCCCCCTCCCTACCCCTCTCCTACACTTGAGTCTGGTTTGAACCTAAAGGAAGTCCAAGTCTCACTCAGCAAACATTTATTCAATTTGAATAATTATATCCTGTTGGGAGTTGGCAGATGGCGAGAGATGGTTGGGAGAAACTCTTTGTCTTCTCATATAAAGAACAGCCTCTCCCTCTAGAGGACACTAGAAGCTCCAAGCCTGGGCTCTGCCCCCAGGTGCATGGGCTGCTTGACTCCACACCACACCACTGTGGCAGGACTATAGCACTGTGCCCATTGCACAGATGAGGAGAGTGAGGCTCAGAGTGCTCAGTGACTCACCCAAGGTCACACAGCTAGGGGGAAGCAGGGCAGAAATTTCAACTAGGTTTCATCTGACCCCAGACCCCGTAATCTTAACCCTTGTTCTTGACTAAGAGGCATGGGACACTAGGAAGACCACGGTTCTGATCTGGGTTGAAACCTAGCTCTGCCTCACCCATTTTTGCGTGACACTAGGCCAGTCATTTCACCTCTCTGAGCCTCAATTTCCTCATCTGCAAAATGGGGCTAATAATCCCTCCTCTACAGGGTCATGAGAATTAAACGAGCTAGTAAATGGGAGGGAGATTTCTGAGGTAGAGGCATGTAACAGATGTTCAATAAGCTTTTGCGGAATGAATGATTACCTTCTGCTGGTGCTGCCAACTGTCCTGGAACATGCACAGAGACACAGAGGCACAGAGCTTGAACAAGCATTCCCTTGGACAGACAATGAGAAAACAGGGGTGCAGTGGAGCCATGTGCTTGAGGCCAGCACAGCCTAGACCCATTCTCCAGCTTCAGGGGCTGTGTGTGGGCACATGAGCCTTGGTACGTGTAGGCCAAGACGACTGCCACACCACTCAAGATGGCTGCCTCGACACTCAAGATGGCCACCACACCAGACAAGATGGCCGCCACACAGCTGCCACATGTGCCCCAAAAAGCAGCATCCACTGGGTACCAAGAGCCCCACTGTGACTGGATTCTAAACAAACAAGCAAAAATCATCGTTAAACTGTGACCAGACTCCAAACGGAGTGAGTCAAAACCCAGGGCAGCCTAGTCTCTCCCAGGAATAAGAAGAAGCCAGTCAGCCCATCCCTGTGCCCCTGAGAATGCTGGGTAATTACTTTTTCCCTTTTGTATGTTTTCTTTTAGCAGAACCACCAAGAACTGGCCACAAAAATCGGTTAAAGCTTCCAAAGTGCTTCTTTCCCCAGAAATCTTTTATAAAAGGTGAAAGATTTACAGGACCTGAAGAGCAAACCAAGCAGGATAATTGTTTTTGGAATGACCCCAATATTTTCACCCCAGCGACCCCAGCTGGGCATCTTGCCCCATATTTATGATTCCTGATCTTCTGCGTGCCACTGGGCGACCTTTCTGAGCCCCCTCTGTGAGCCCCCAGTTCCTTATCGGGCCTGTAACTCACCCTGACGTTATCTCTCGGAAGGGTCTTATGCACTTTAATTTAACTCCCCTCATCATTATTTCCCAGACTTCAAGGTTTTCTCTTTCGAGCTGCCCTTCCTGGGACAAGCATAATCTGTTTGCCATCAAGCCCAATAAATATGTTTGTGCGGGAGATGGGAACCGTTTGGGAAGAGTGGCTCAGGCCTGGGAAGCAGCCTCCAGCTCTCACTCCCTCTGGGCAGCAAGGGCTGGTCTGTGTGTCCTTGAGCCGCTGTCCTGGTGGGAGCCACTGCCTTAGTTCTAAGGCTGGGTGGCCAGTTGTAGCAAATGAAAATACAAGACACCCAGTTAAATTTGAATTTCAGATAAACATGGAATTTTTTTAGTATAAGTATGTCCCATTCAATATATGCCAAAAAATTATTCGTTGTTTATCTGAAATTCAAATTTAACTGGGTGTCTTGTGTTTAATCTGGTATCAGCTCCTGGGGGCGGTCCCCCTCACTCCCCCAAATGCAGATTAACATATTGGAGAGTGTTCGTTTACTAGTGTTGCCATAACAAAGTACCACAGACTGGGTGGCTTAAACAAAAGAAATTTATTTTCTCACCATTCTGGAGGCTAGAAGTGCAAGATCAAGGTATCAGCAGGGTTGGTTTCTTATAAAGTCCCTCTCCTTGGCTTGTAGATGGCCCCCTTCTCCCTGTGTTCTTACGCAGTCATCCCTCTGTGCGTGTCCTAATTTCCTCTTCTTAAACAGCCATGTTGGATCAGGGCCCACCCTAATGACCTCGTTTTAACTTAATTACTTCTTTGCAGACCCTACCTGCAAATACAGTCACATTCTAAGGTACGGGGGCTGGGACTCCAATGTATGAATTTCACGGGGACACAGTTCAGCCCATAACAAAGGGTGTTGAACCACCTCCCACCAGAAAGCCCCAGAGTCTGGGGCTTAATCCAGAGCAGGCCTGGGAAGACAAGAACCTTGCCTGTCTGGCCGCCATAATGTTCTGCAGCACCTGCCAGCAGAGAAGGCCCACAACGAATGCAGTCAGGGTCCTGTCAGATTCACCCACACTCTCTCCCGACCATCCTGGCGATGCTGAGGGGTCCCCTGAGGACCCTGCAAGGCAGGTACAATTTGTCAAGGGGTGCAGAGCAGGAATGAGGCACAGGAGCACAAAGGCAATTTGAAATTATCCAAACTATCCAATCCTAAACTTGCTCAGACCTGCCTACCCTGCTGTTTTGATATTGTATCACAGCCACGCAAGATATTACCTTGGTGGGAATTTTGCAGGGAAGGTTACCCCAGACTCTCCATACTATTTCCCCAACTTCCTGTAAGTCTATAATTAACTTCAAAATAAGAAAAATTTGAGAAAAATATAAAACAAGAAATGTGTTGAAGAAATCAGAACCGAATCTTTATTTACATGAAGTTTATTAAACCCCAGTGAGAATACAAAATACCCTGGTGCCCCAGGTTGAACAATAGATAAGATTTATAAACTCAAAGAACTTTGTGTGAGAAAGTTATTAATACATAATAAGTTTAATACTAAAAAGGCAATGATGGGGACTTCCCTGGTGGCGCAGTGGTTAAGAATCTGCCTGCCAAGGCAGGGGACACAGGTTCGAGGCCTGGTCCGGGAAGATCCCACATGCTGCGGAGCAACAAAGCCCGTGCGCCACAACTACTGAGCCTGCGCTCTAGAGCCCACGAGCCACAACTACTGAGCCCGCGTGCCACAACTACTGAAGCACGCACACCTAGAGCCCGTGCTCCACAACAAGAGAAGCCACCACAATGAGAAGCCTGCTCACTGGAACGAAGACTAGCCCCCACTCGCCGCTGCTAGAGAAAGCCCAAATGCAGCAATGAAAACCAACGCAGCCAAAAATTAATTAATTAATTAATTAAAATAAAATAAAATACATTATTTTAAAAAAGGCAATGATGTAAAAAGGCAAGATGAAAGGAATAACGGAAAAAATCATAAATATTGGATAATTAGTGGAAACATAATAAATAAATAATTTAATAAATAAGTAATGAATAATTGGATAAAGTAATTACCTAGTATCTTAATGCTGGCTGATTTTCTCTCCTGACCCCAAGATTGATGGATTTTCATTACCTTTACCCAATCGTGTCCCTCTTTGATGTGAAGACTTGTCTTTACTTATTTTTAGAATACTCTGTCAGCTTCTAATATTTCTAAGTATTATTAAATTAATAGTTTGGCTTCTGTAATTGATAATACACATGAAATAAAAACCAAGTGGAAAAAAAGAACGGAACTATGCCTGAGTCAGAGAAGACGGTACAAGAGCAGGAAAGTTCAATCAGGTGACACAGTGAGACAAAGGCTAACTACTGGAGGAGAGGCTGTCACTCCAGGGGGGCAGGACCTGTCTGTCTGTCTGTCTCCTCACCCCTGATTCTCAGAGTCTGGCACAGGGAAGGCTCACAATATTTGCGGAGTGACTGACTGACTGAATGAATGAATGAAAGATGCCGCGGTTGCAGTTCTGCCCGTGGCCTCCCTGGCTGCCGAGCCTCCCTGGGTTGGGCCCTGAGGCCTGGTCCCCAGAGGTGAAGTGTAGCCGCTCCCCCCCCCCCCCCGCCGAGGCCCTGCCTGTGCCCTGCAGCTAGGGACAGCCACTCCCTGTCCCTTCCCCGGTGTCCTGGCACCTGAGCACCCACCTCTCTGGGCACCCGGCACTGCCACCTGCAGCAAGGGGAGGGTGCCCAGGAGGGGGGAGCACACGCTTCCTCAGGAGGCCCGGCCCAGCTGTCTGGGGAGGCCTCAGGCCTGTAAAGACACGGTGCTTCTGCGAGAGTCTCCTGATACAATAAAAGATTATCAGCTAAATGAAACAAGGAGTGACTGGGGCCACTGTGCCCTGCTGGATTGAAATCGTGTGAGCAAAGTGGTTTTCTCTGAGAGATTTATTTCCTGCGCTGGCTTCAGGCAGCCAGCCCAGCCGGAGAGAATGGGGTTGGTCTCCCTCCATTTGTGGGGCGGCGGGGAGGGGGGCACGGGTTTTTATTTAATCTTCCAGTGAGCTGGAACAGTGAAGACTGAGCGAATGGACATTAATTCTGAAACAAATTATTAAAGTGCGATCTGGGATTCCGGGAAAGCCATCTACCCCCTGCCTGTCTGCCACTTCCCCTCACCCAGGCCATAAAATCCCTCCCTTCCGCTCGAAACCCAACACCAGGCCGACAGGAGTCTGCATTCGGGCTGAGAAGAAAGGCCTGGAACTGACCTGAGCCCAGGGCCAGTGGGGCACGGGCCTGGCTGGACTGCCCGTGCCCTTGGGCCGACGCCATCGGCCTGCCTGGGCCTTGGCCCCCCCAAAGGGACCCCCACATTTCTTGTTCCCTCGTTACCTGTATTTGTGATCAAGGATGCCCCAGGCAAAGACGGCCACTGCCTCGCTCCCGGGGGCTCAACCTCCTTCTGCCTCCACCAGCCTGGGCCTCCCAGGACCGCTTCCTCACCCCCAGCCCAGCCCAGGGCAGCACAGACCTGGCTGCCCTCCTAAACTACCTGGCATCCCACACCCCGCTGCTGGGCCCTGCCCAGGCCCTGCTCATCTGAGGGGAAAGAGATCTGGAATTCAAGTAGGGGGCCAGAAAGCAAGGTCTGGGGGGTCGTGGGGCCTCTGGCTGGGCCCTGGAGACACAGGCCCAGCACCTGTGGTGGCCAGTGTGGGAGAAGGGAGACAGTCGTTGGTGAGTAACTGCTGCACACCAGGCACGGGGCGGCACACGAAGGGACGCATCAGGGCGGCTGGGTGCTGGGGTGAGCTCAGAAGGGCTTCCAGAGACAAGACCCCTGACCTGAGCATGGAAGGATGAGGAGGGGTATACCACCTGGACCAGGACATTCTGAGTGCAGGAAACAAAACTTGCAAAGGTCTGGAGGTAGAACATCTACTGCTGCATCCAAGATCTATTACAATAATAATAATAATGAGTTAAAATGTATTGACCACTTCCTGTCTGTGGTGCCACGTACCTCACACATGTTCTTGGGTTTGAATCTTTCCAACAACCCCATACGGAGGTAGGAATTACCGTTATTCCCATTTTACAGATGAGGAGACTGAGGCTCAGAGAGGCAGTTGCCCAACACAGAGCCAGTATGAGGGAGGATTTGAACCTCGGTCTCTCTGACTCCAGAGACAATGTCCTTCCACACCCTGCCTCCCCTGGACCCGATCCCGGCTTCCCCTGATGGCTTAGGCTGGGGGAACCAGCAGGCTTTGAATCCACATCCACACCAGGGGGCCCGGAGACTGGGCAAACCCACCTGGCCCGGCCCTCCCTCTTTCCTTAGTCCCTTCCTGTTCCTCTAACAATGGGGCCTGTGTCCCTTGGTGACACAGGATGGCGTTGAGAGACCCCAGGCAGGTGAGTTCTGGCAGAGCAGCCCGTCAGGGCCATGTCCACGGACCCACCTGCCCAGGACTCACATTCTTT
The DNA here is from genome assembly GCF_028023285.1 of Balaenoptera ricei. NCBI lineage: Eukaryota > Metazoa > Chordata > Mammalia > Artiodactyla > Balaenopteridae > Balaenoptera > Balaenoptera ricei. The sequence goes on along the minus strand of NC_082644.1, from coordinate 113,037,708 downwards.
AATGATGAGAAACATCTTGAGCCCACGTGGCCACATACCATAGCCCACCTGCCCAAGGTAGACAGGCCGCTCTGGGCTCCCGATTCCCAGAGTCTGGCATGGATCAGGGCCAAAGGTTCACAGGGCTCCCATCAGGCCAGCCCGGGGGCCCCCACCTGCTCCTCCTCCCAGCAGCCGTGCCTCCATCCACTCGGCTGTACAAGCCAGAAACCTGGAAGGGCCCTCGCACTTCTTGTTCATCACCCCACAACCGATCCCTCAGCAAGTGCTGTCACCCCAACACAAAACACATCCCCAGTCTGCCCACTTCTCCCTGCTCTACCACCTCCTTCCTGGGCCCAGCACCTCATCTCTCACCCCTCCGCAACTCCCAAATACCCCCCACCCAGCCACATCTGATGGTTGTCAGCAACAGGATCACAGACAGAAACCTGGTGTGTGGTAAATAGAACATTCTCTTGTTCCCTGATGATGAAAAAAGAGTACATTTTCCATCAACCTAGACAACAAAAACAATGAAAAACCAAGCATTTGGTAAGGACTTAGTTAACAACGACCCTTTAACCGTGTCACCTCTCTCCAGCTAGTGTCCTGTGCACCTCTCTGCCCAAGCTGGTTTGCTCAGGTCAAATTCTGCCTCACTCAGGACTCAGCTGCCCTCCTCTCTTTGTCCAGGATAGAATGGGGAGTCCTTCTTAATCGCTGCAATTATTTGAAAATGCTGTCTCTTTATCCCCTGGGTCCCTCTCAGGGCTCTCAGCCCCCGGGACCAGGTGTCCCCCCTCCCTTCCCCAGCAGGTCAGAGCTCCTAGGAGGGTAGCTGGACACACAAGCAGCCCCAGTGGGTGATGAGAGCCCCCCCGCAAAGACTCCGGTCCTTCCACACTTGTGGGAACAAAGCCTTGAGGGATGAGAGAAGAGGGGCGGCTAGCCTTGGGTGGAGACATTGGCCAGGCAGAGATTCCTAGAGAGCTGGGTTAAGAGGCTGGGAGGACTTCCTTGGACAGGCGCTGATGATAACAGTAGAACCATGCCTTGCACAGGTCTGGTGCCCACACCTCCCAGCTGAGGTAGGTGCTTATTATCCCGTAGACTGGGAAGCTGAGATGCAGAGAGGGTGAGACCTGCCTATGGGCACACAGCTAGCAGAGTCATGATTCCAACACCAAAGGCCGGGCCCCTCACCACTGTGCTCCAGGCCTGGCATTCAGGGGTTGGGAGAACCCAGAACATAAGGCTGGGGCGCAGCAACAGGGGAGCTGAGGGGCAGGCAGGGCCCTGAAGGTGGATAAGGGACTCAGGACTTGGTCCAAGGGCAACAGGGATTCACGTTTGGGTTCAAGGGCTGTCTGGCTGCCCTGTGTCGAGTGACTAAGAGAGAAAGAGACCGAGGCTGTGAGGGCAGAAGGAGGCAGCCAGGGGCCAGGGAGAGAGGGAGGAGGCGTGAGGAGGGAGAAACGAGCAGCAGACCTCACGGATGCAACCAGCATAGTCACTGGCGGGCTTGGGGACCTGAGCTGGCAGGGGCTCTGGCTGTCTGAGGCTCAGAGCCCACCTGCAGCTGCCGCGGCATCTCCCCTCACCTGGGTCCAGCCCAGCAGTCGTTCTGCCTCCCCCTCTCTCCTGCTGGATCCTCCCCGGGTCCTTGTCCCCTTGTCCCGAGGGAAACCGCTGCCCCCCACCCTTGATCTGGGAAAGGCAGGAATGGGGATCCCCGGCCTCCACCCCTGCCCTCCCTCACTCCTGCAGCCCCTCACTGCGGCCACGCTGACCCAGGCCCCAGCCCCCCACCCCTTCTGGACACCGCTCACCAATCACCTGCCTCTCACTAGATGCTCCCGGGACAGTCATTTCTGCCCCTCCAGCCGGGCTGCCATTACCAGGACTCAGTCCTTGCAGCTGCTTGGAGAGGGGAACTATGTGCCCCTTTCTAAACACAGGAAACTGAGGCTCAGAGAGGGGCAGTTACATGTCCAGAGTCCCTCAGGGAGAAGCTGCAGAGATGGGGCCCCCGAGGTCTGTCTGACTCCCAACCTTGGCTCTTGCACCTGCCCAACACGGCTCATGCCGTGCATGGCATCAATGAACCAACCTCCACACAAAGAAGCACTGTCTGTATTTCTGAACTGCTCAAGACTTTCCCAACAGCAGAACAACAAAAACACAAACCTAAACACAAATCTAAAGTCAATAAGGGGTTTATGGCTCAAAAGCCAGGGAAAGAATAGGTAGTGAGAGTTCCTACAGCCCAACCAGCAGGAAAGCCTCTGACCAGGAGGGGGGTCACATGCCCAATCCTGAACCAGTCGCAGCGCCAGGAAGGGGAACTCTGATTGGGCCTGGATGGTGCCTTCTTCCCTGTACTCGGTAGTGGGTGCTGGGTTTGCTACCACAAGGGAAGGGGGAAATACTGTGGGACCTCTCAAAATCAAGTTACTACAAAGTCTGTTTTACAAACAGCTCAGAGAGGTTAAGCAACCCTCCAGATCACACAGCATTCCCTTTCTCTTGCTCCCTTGCTCTGAACCTGTGTGTGTGTGTGGTGGGGGTGGTGGTGGTGCACTGGGTGGGTGGCGTGGGGGGGGACATTCTCCTGGCCCCTGTGGGAGAAAGTCCAAATTTACTTCTTTCTGGCATTGAGGTCCTCCGAGCCCTGGCTCCTGCGAGTCGATCCCACTTCCCACTTCCTCCCCTGACCGCATCCCTCCTAGATGTGCAGCCACCAGCCATACAATACATCCTACCTGCTCTGCTGGACTGGACTTACCTGACCTGGGTGGGGCCTCAGTCCTCTCGAAACCATCTCTCCGGGCTTCCCTGGTGGCTCAGTGGCTAAGAATCCGTCTGCCAATGCAGGGGACGTGGGTTCGAGCCCTGGTCCTGGGAATATCCCACATGCCTCGGAGCAACAAAGCTGGTGCGCCACAACTACTGAGCCTGCACTCTAGTGCCCGCGAGCCACAACTACTGAGCCCATGCCACAACTGCTGAAGCCCACGCACCTAGAGCCCGTGCTCCACAACAAAGACCAGCCACCACAATGAGAAGCCCGCGCACCGCAACAAAGAGTAGCCCCCGCTCGCCACAACTAGAGAAAGCCCGTGCAGAGCAATGAAGACGCAACACAGCCAAAAATAAATAAATTAAAAAAAAAAAACAAAAAACCAAAAACCCTCTCTGCCAGGGCAGAGCCTGGCTCAGGGCAACTGCTTCTGAAAGGGTTCTGTGTGGATTCTGGAATGAACTGGAAAAGGACCTACAAGTCCTGGGGCTCAAAACCCTCCAGACACAGATAGCTCACCACCTCCAAGGCCCTCTCTTCTGTTTCTGGTTTGGGGCAAATCAATCCTACTCCCAACCCTCAAGTCCGCTGCCCCAGGGCATTCCTGTGGGGAGGCTTCTCCCTTGGGGCCTGGAGTCAGGGAAGCCCCAGAGATCAAAAGGTTTCTCCGCCCAAGATTCAAGAGTCAAGAGGTTACTCTGACAAAGATACACACACACACACAAACACACACGGCAAGATTCAAGAGTCAAGAGGTTACTCTGACAAAGATACACACACACACACACACACACACACACACACACACGGCTCCATTTCCTTCCAGCGGGGATCCTGACCAACTCCGGAAAGAGGCCAGAGGACCCCGAGGTGGGAAGTTGAGGGGGAGGAAGAGAACCCCCCTCTTCCTCTGCCTGCCCTTGTCACCGTCCCCAGCAGCTCCCGGCCTGGGACCCCCCGAGGGGCGGGAACAAAGGAAGCACCCCCAGCCCAGCAGGACCCCGCGCACTCGCACCCGGCCCGCCACACGCAGGTCTCCCCACGGACACACCAGCCGGACACGTCCCTGCTCCCGCCCGCGGCCACTGTCTCACGCGGTGGATGCGCACGGGCTGACACACACATCCCCCGGACCCCGCGCACACCCGCTGCCGCGCGGAGCCGGACACACGCGGCGGGAAGGCCCTGCGAGGTGGCCGGTGCCTGGGGAGGGGGCGGGTCCGGCCGCTCGAGGGTCGGCGGTCGGATGCCCGGGCGTCCGCCTGGGCCTTGGCCTCCTTCGGCCGGGGTGCGACCCCAGCGCCCCAAACACCCACGGGGGTCTCCTTGGCCCGACCGCCCGACGGCCGCGGAGCCCGACAGGCGGGCCCGAGAGCGGCCGAGACGCCCGCCTCCCCGCTCCGCGCCGCCCCTCGGCCGGGCAGCCGGAGCCGCGAGGGAGGCCCAACCGCGGCCCCTTGGCGCCACCTGCGGTCCGCACTGAGCGGGCGTCGGCCCGGGCGCCGAGGGGGATGTCTCCTCGTCTCCCGGGGTCCGTGGGGCCCGCCGAAGCCGCAGACGCCCTCTCGGAGCGGCCACGTGGAAGGGGCGGGAGCTGCCGCCGCGCGGGTCCCGGGAGCCCGGCCAGAGCCCCACGGCTGCGGCCTCCCGGGCCCGCGCTGCTCGCGCCCCCCCCGCGGCCACCGGCAGGGGCTGCTTTCTCGTTCGACAGAGGGGGAGACTGAGGCTCGGCCCACAGCCCGGAAGTGGGGAAATCTGGACGGGACCTTGACTCTGGGGCATGTGAGTGGGGGCCCCCGAACCCGGCCGGCCACCTCCTGGGCCATTGACCATACTGGTCTCCTCCAGGTACCACCTGCCTCATCCCGGAAGCTCTGCCCGCCCCAAGCCTCCTCTGAGGCACCCACACACACCCTGCCCATCTGTCCTCAGGAACTGCCCCCACCCATTTAACATGTCCTGGAGTCTTCAAAAAAAAAAGTCCCTTGGAGCCCCAGCCTGACTGGCTACCTTGGGGCCAGGAAACCAAGACCCATGCAGACCCCTTAGCTCTGGCCTGGTCTCTGTGAGTCAGTCTGGTTGTCTGTCTAGACTGAGATCCTTCAGGCACCCCCTACCACCCCCTACTGTGCCAGCGAGGACATGGAACCCAAAGTTCTTTGCACCCATGACAATAGTGAACACCTTTGGGGCACGTGCTCTGGGCCAGGCCCTGTGCATCTCTCCTGTGATCCTCATGGCAAATCCACCCTGTCAGGTGGTATTATTATTATTCCGTTCTACAGATGAAACTGGGGCTCATCGAGGTTGGGAGGCTTGGCAGAGCTGAGATTGCAGCCCTAATTTGAGACTCACTTCAGAGCTCTGCCAGCCCAGTCTACAGTCACCACGTGGAACCCAGGCTGAGCTGGGCATCAGCACTGGCCTTTTGATGCGACCCACCCTGACATGGGGAGTGGCCACCCCCCACACATACATCACGAGAGTCACAAATCACATTGGTCACATGGTGTAAGGCTCCAGCCCAAGCCTGGCCCTCAGAGTCTCCAAGTGTCAGATGCCTCCAGGCTGACCTTCCCTTTTTTCCAGATGGGCAAACTGAGTCCACAGAGATACAGGTTCTTGCTCAGGATCACACAGAACAGCTGTGGTCTAGGCTGCTCAATACCCCAGACAAGGAAAGAGCCCAGGTCCCAGGATCTGACCCATCTGTGCTTCAGGGCTGTGCTCCCCACTCTGTAGGGTCAACAGTTCAGCTGGAGCTCTCAGTCTGGCGGGGAGAAATGAAGTGGAGGAGACAGAAACTGACACAGACAATGACAAACCCAGAGATCAGAGCTGAGGTGAGGGCTTGGCTGGGGCTTGGGGAAGCCCAAAGGAGAGATTGGACATGGGAGGGATGAGTCAAGGAAGGATTCCCGAGGAAGTGACATCAAGTGGGCTTTAAAGTATGCACAGGAGTTTGCCAGTGGAAAAAATGCAAGCAGGGATATTTCAGGGGAAGACATGGGGCTTAGAGGCCTGAGGGTTCCCATCTACACCTTGGTAGTTAAGAGTATGGGATTGGGCACTGGATAGGCCTGGGTTGGAGTCCCAGCCCTGCTGTGTGACCTCTGGCAGGTGACTTTTAATCTTTCTGAGCCTCCATTTCCTAGGTTATAAAATGAGAGTAATGATGATCTCCTCAGTCATGGGGCAACTGAAGTGTTAACAAGGGGCGGGATGCACAGGATGGGACCAAAGGTACCTGGTAGAGTGACTAGAGACTTGTAGGGAGCAGGTGGGGACAGGAGAAAAGAATGACGTGGCTGGAGAGGTCATCAGAGGGCAGACAGACTGTGAGGGACTTTGAATGTCAAGCTAAGGAACTTGGCTTCATTCTGAGGGCAGTGGGGCGACATGGAAGGGCTTTGAGTCAAGGAGTTACAAATATGTGGGAATTCCCTGGCAGTCCAGTGGTTCTGTCTTGGCGCTTTCACTGCTGGGGCCAGATTCGATCCCTGATCGGGGAACTAAGATCCAGAAAGCTGTGCAGAGCAGCCAAAGAAAAAAAAGGAGGGGGGGGGAGTTACAAATGTGATTTGTGTTTTAGAAGGTGCCCACCGGCCAGGCGCTAGGGTGTCCTTGAGGAAGGACGTGGACGAGGCTCCTGATAGCTAAGCCCAGCCGTGTCCTCGCCCCTGGGCCCCCTTAGTCCCAGTGCCTTCTCCCCGCCGTGGGCTCTGTGAGGCTGAGAAGCTGCCCTGCTCTGATTCCAACGCTGGGCCAGGGCTGAGGTGAGAGCCGGCCTGCAGCCCCTACTCTCATTGCCCCGTGGCCCCAGACACCCCCGCCCAATCACTGCACCCCTGTGACCAGGCCTCTGCTTTCCCTGTCGCTGCCCTTCCCCTCACCACACACACACACACACACACACACACACACACACACACACACACAGACACACTCCACAGTCCCCGTTACAGGGAAAGGACAGGCAGCACCGCCATAATTTCTATTTCCTTCTAAATAGATGGTCCCAGACCTGCTCCCACAAAACCAATTAAAGCACCTGCCCGGGACGGGGCTTTGTCAGCAAATTATTTTCAGGCTCCGAGGCCCGGGAATAAATCTCAGAAGGATGAAGTGAATGGAATGAGTAGGGAAGCTAGAGATGGGGGGTTCTCAGCAAGCAGGGGAGGAGGGTCACTTTGGGTCCGGGCAGCTGCAGGTAAGGTTTCACTTCTGCCTCCAGACCCCTAGCCCGGATTCCAGCACCGGCTCCCTTTACAGTTCCACCAGTGAACCGGTCTCCAAGGAGTCGGACATCCTGGCTCCATGTGGGGAATTCCCCCAGGAAGTTGCCTGGAAACTACTTCCAGGACCACGGGAGGGGGCGGGGGGAGGTATCTTCATGTCCTTGTCCCCATCGCCAGCCTGTCCCATGTCCTTTGGCTGCCTCCCCACCAGAAGTGGTGCCACAGCCTCGGTGGGGAGTCAGGAGATCTGGGCCCGCAACTCACTGCGAGACCTCAGGCAACTCCTTCCCTGCTCTGGGCCTCAGTGTTTCTATCTGCAAAATGGGAGTGGATGGAAGTGGATCCAACTTTTTAGGTGCCCATGAAACTCCGTAGGGCCCCCTAGTTCAGGCCCAGGCTGGCCTTCTGGGATGCCCATGGACTCTCTCCTGGGGCAGGCAAGGGCTAGGGGGCGGGTGGAGTCCCATCCAATGCAGCCATCACTGCACCCAGCAGCTCTCAGCCTGGCAGAGGGGAGGGAGGGGCTGAGGGAGCCCCAGGTGGGGAAGTGGGCAGTGACTCCTACACAGAGGGTAGAGGCTTCCCGGGGAGGGATCACTGGAGCTGGGCTTTGAAAGATGAATGGGAGTTCACTGGATTGAGGTGTCATTCTCCCGAAGTAGAAATGATTCTGGTTCACGTGGCATCTCTGTGAGAATTAGGAAAGGCACCTTTACTTCCACTTTATTCCCATCTTTCAGAAAATTGTCCTAACTTCAGAAAATCTGCCATGTCTATAATATGTGACCCTGGGGTCGTGAGTGCCCATAGGGTCATTCTGTGTACAACCCTGATAATTGTACTGCAGCTCTAGGAGAATCAAGCCAAAAGGGGCAAGGAGCTGCCCATCCCACCAGCCTTGAGAGAGGCTTAAGCAAGACAAGGGGGCCTCCTGCCAGCAGAGGGGTGCAAGGGGACTGCCCCCAGGGGTGACATCAGATGTGCCCCATCCCCAAATGTTTTAGATTCAGAACTTCCAAAGGTACCAAGTGCTCCCCCATTGGACCACAACCCTCAAGGAGTGACTGACGTCACCATGAATCCTCACCTAACCCTGCAACGGGGTCCAGTGGAAGAAACTGACACAGCTGGAGATCGTATCACAGAGGACTCTGTGCCCACACTTGGAGTCAGCCCAGCCTGGGTTCGAATCCCTGCTTGTCCACTCACAACGTGTGAGCTTTGATGTTGGGCAATCCACTCTCCCCATAGGTTCCTGGTAACAGTGGGACAGTCAGTCAACATCCAGCACTTAGCAGTACACCTTGCCCATGGTGAGAGCTCAATAAATGTGGCCATTCTTACTGTTTACTATAGCAACTCTCCCCTCTAGACTACCAGGTCCCTCTGCTCCGGGCTGCATCCCCATCACTTCACCAACACCCACCGTGGCCCAGCCAGTAGTAAGGACTTGTTACGTGGCTGAGCCCGGGAGGTGGGTATCATCATCACTGCCATGTCCTGAGGAGACAGAGCCTCAGAGAAGTTAAGCAACATGCTCAGAGTCACACAGCTCCTGCATGACAGGACAGGATTTGCAACCAGGTCCCTCTGATGCCAAAATGCAGGCTCAAGCTAATTCCCTAGGTGCCCAAAGGGGGAATCTGTGTCGGATGCACAAAAGGGGTCAGACCTGAAAGAAGGAGCTGCCAGGTGCCAGAGCTAGAAGGTCTCCAGGGAGTCAGGAGCAGCCTCCCAACTGCCCCAGACTGGAGGCCATTCAGTAAGGGCTGCAGGGTCCCTGTGTCAGCACCCAGCAGCACTTCCCTCTGCAGCTCCGTGGCAGGGAGGGTGCCCACCCCTCACCCCAGCACCTGGCCTGGGGCATCTGGGAGGCCCTGGACTCGGCCTATACTTCCCTAGGCCACAAGGGACCCACTCAGGCCACAGATTGCTGGCAATAATAACAAAACAGTAACAAAATAATAACCGTAGATGGTGCCCATCCTCCAGGCCTCTGAATTAGCTGAAGGATCCCTGGCAATACCCCTGAAGTAGGGACCGAGATTATCCCACTTTACAGATAAAAAAAACTGAGGCCAGAGAGGAGAAGTCACTTGTCCAGGGTGATTCCACTAACAGGGGGCGCACAGCTTGCCCGGTCCCTACGTCAGTGCCTGCCTGGGAGGGGCTGTTTCCCATGATCTCTCAAGAGCATTTTTCCTTTAGTAGTTACACATTTCATTTCATATGTGTCAGGAAAAAATAGAACCAACCCTTCAAGCTGAAACCGTTCACGGATATTAAAAATGAACATATTTTTTGAAGCAAGAAAAATCCTGAGTCAGTGAGGACAGGTGGAACTGGTCCTGGAACTGGAGGGACAGAGGTGGGTCAGCGCTGAGACGCAGCGTCCACGTCCCTCTTCTGCATCTGCACACCTGGCTGAGGCCCCAGAGCGAGGAGGCACAGGCGCGAGACCTGAACAGGCTTATCGGGGGTGACTCCATGCGAGGCTACAGGCAGGCACGATGACCACCAGGCAGTCACAAAACCATCGCTACCTGAGGTGTGCTCACGCCAGCTCTGCGGGGAATCGACTTCTCTCTCGTGATGGAGGAAGAACTGGGCTCAGAGAGGCTCATGCCCAGGGGCTCTGGCTACTAAGTGGAGGCCTGGGATTCCAGGACCCGCCCCTGCGCTCTCCCAGGGCTGAGAGAGGCTGGACTTGCCTGAGGGAGTTTCCCAGACCTGCAGGGCCACCCCAGACCCTCTGTATCAGTCCTGCACTTACCCAGGATTTGTTTCTTGTTGTTTGTCTTTAATAACTTTTCTTTCTAACTACAGAGGTGACTATACAAAGCAGTCTGGTACGATACAGTAATAAGAGTTCAAAGAGCTTCTGAGTGTCGTGGCAAAGCTGTGTGACTTTGGGGCGCGTTACTTAGCGTCTCTGAGCAGCACCTTCCTCATTTGCGAAGTGGGGATCCTAATATCTCCCTCAGAGGGGCATTTCGAGAGTAAAATTAGATAATATATGTGACTCAGTCAGCATTAGACTGGGAAAACAGTATTTCAACAGGAGGAATTTGATCCAGGGAATTAACTACACGGGTGACATAAGAGCTGAGAAGCCAAACGGGATGAGGCAGAGACCCAGAGATTATTGAAGCAGGTAGCCACTTGCCCCCCTGTGTGGGGAGCACAGTAGGAGGAGATGGGATTCACGGGGGCCACACGGTGGAAGCTGGAACCAAGGAGGGCCCATGGGGGGGAAGAGGGGAGCTGCAGAGGAAGCATGGTCCCTACCAGAGGCTGCCCAGGGCACAGCAACAGGGGGGAAATACCCTGGCTTCTCCCTTCTCCTGCTCTCCTGTCTCCCCCAGGGCCTCCCATTGGCCATTTGAGGGGCCTGGGCAGAGCGGGAGTAACCAGGCATGGATCTGAGGGCGTTTGCACAGGCCCGGGGACGCACAGCACCAGGTGCCCAGCCCAGTCAGTAAATGGCCGTGATTTCTATTCCTTTCCTTCATATTATTAAAATAATACATGCTTACTATATGAGGACTATATTGGTTGCAACAGAAACCTATTCAAGCCAGATTGACAAAAAAGGAGTTTAACAGAACACTACAGTGGAGTCTCCTGAAATCCAAGGACAGGACCAATGGGCCTGGGAAGGTTGCTGGGTCTCCCCCAGGGCTCTCCGGCTCTCTCCTGCTTCTCTCCTGCTTCTCTCCGTGAGGGCTGCTCCGTACTCGTCGTGGCACACAGGCTCCTCAGCCCACCCGGCAGAAGACCGCTCCTGACGGCTCCCAGATTCAGACTGAATCGGGATTCCTTCGTCCCTTTTCCAAATTCCTGGGGAAGGCATTCTGATTGGCCCAACTTGAGTACCAGGGCCTGTCCTGATCCAATCAGCTATGGCCAAGGGGGTGGAGTCACACGGCTGCCAGCCCCCTCGCCCCACGTTGAGGGGGGGAGCGCAGAGCCTCCCCCAAACCTGTGTAGAAATTACAGAAAGTCTTAAAATGCACTTTATTGTTTTCTCTTCAGATTCTTCTATTTCCGTTGTCCCTACTGTTAAGTTTAACATGAATAATGCCGGAGCCCTACCCCGGTATTTCCTGCGGATGAATTCCTGGGGGTGGCTCAGCTAATACTGAGAGGGCCCTTTGCTGCCCGCCCTAGCATAAATGCTCAATAGCTGGTGGGATGTTCTTAAATGATTGTTCTTTACGAGGGAAGCCTGAATTGAGGGTTTCAGAAGCAAAAGACAACTGGGCCCCACTGAGGGCCATCCCCTCTGTGGTTTTATTTTGCTTTTTTGCATATTTGCTTAATTAATTATTATTCGATTACCTGATTAATTATTATTCCAGACTCCAGTAATCCATAATGCAAAATCATACAGACAAATGCCGGGCTTAATTAAATGGACCTTTTACCTCAATTGGGAGAAAAAGAGGAAAGTTCAAAGAATTGCACAATGAACACTTGTATACCCTCCATCTAGGTTCAACACCGATTCATATTTTGCCCATTTATCTCTTTGTCTCTCTCTCTGGGTCTCTCTCTATCTCTGTCTCTTTGTCTCTCACTCTCTCTTTTTCTCTCGCTCTCTCTCTATATATACATATATAAAATATATATACATATATATAATATATATTAACATATATAACATTTATATATAAATATATATACATATATAATATTTTTTCCTGGGCCATTTGGAAGTGAGTGGCAGATATCATGACCCTTCACCCACAAACTTCTTTTCGTCTCCTAAGAATAAGGACATTCTTCTACATAACTACAATGCCATTATTATCCTAAGAAAATTAACAATGATTCCATAGTTCCATTAAACATTTCAGAGGAACGAATTCAAATTTCAGGGAGACAAATTGCCGTTGATAAGCAATTTCAATGAATAAATAATATATATAAAAGTACCCAGCACAGTGCCAGGCACACAGTAGGAACCTAGTAAATGTCAGCTTTTCGCCCATCACCACCACCAGCTTCCATCACCATCACTTTTAAAACCACTAAGTAACTGCAACCGGCATGGCTCAATGTGATGCCACATCAGAGCTGCACGGTCAGACCACCAGTGCCCCAGATGGGGCTCCCCCAACTCTTCCCCGCAGCCACAAGAAGGCAAGAGGAAAATTGCTGGAAACAAAAGACAGAGTCACAGGGCACTGAACTTGGCCTCACCAGCCTCCGAGTAACGGCGCCAGGGAGGGGATCGGTGCCAGCCAATGCCGCTCAGCCACTATGTGGCAGGCAGAGCTGGGCTCCTGGCCGGGGTCCCTCCATTTACCAGGGCAAGAGTGGGTTTTTTTTTTTTTTTAATTGTTTTCAAAACAGATTTCATGTGGTCCCAAAATGAGACCATGATTGTAAATTAAAGTGTAATTAGCCTTTACGCTTTTATATTCATTAACTCTTCTCTGTTAATGATGCTAGGCTGGAGCGGAAACCCTGCATTACGCAACCACGTCCAGGAAATAAAACAGTGATTTAGATAATGGCCACAATGTATTGCTACTTACACATAATTAAACAAATGCTCCATTTAAACTTGGAAACATGACTGAATGTTGATTAACCCTCGCGCAGCAATTCTGCTCGGAACTGGGAAAGGGGAGGCACCGTGAGCTCATCTGTAACAAAGTGTCTGGACCAGTCCCGTCTGCCTGCCACGTTGCCAGCCATGCCCACCAGCCACACCTGTGCAGGGCGGGTACAGGTCTCGTGCCAGGAAGTGTGGTCACGGATGGCGGTGACCAGGAAAGTTATCCTGGGACCACTTAAGAAACCACCACACTAAATGAAACAAGCCAGACACAAAAAGATAAATATTGTATGATTCCACTTATATGAGGTACCTAGAGAAGTCAGATTCACAGAAACAGAAAGGAGAATGGTGACCACCAGGGGCCAGGGTACAGCGTTTCAGCTTGGGATGATGAAAGAGTTCTGGAGATGGATGGTGGTGATGGTTGTACCACAATGTGCATATACTTGATGCCACTTTAAAATGGTTAAATAGTAAATTTCATGTATATTTTACCACAATTTTTAAAGTTTATTTAAAGCATTAAAAAAAGGAAAAAGTCACCACACCCCAGCTCCACTGCCAGCGCGTACAAAAAGTGTGCCTGATACAGTCATTGGCACTGGTGATGCTTCCAGGGGAATCTGGCAACGCTGTTCCAATCTAAGTAGATTTAGAGGCATTTTTAAGGACCCTGCTGCTGGGGTAAAGGGGACGTTGGTGGTCCATGGCATGCAGTTGTGAAGCAGTCACTTAAATGATCACCTTTCAACCCCTGGAGTCAAGGCCTATAGAAGGCTCTGGGTGACCAAGCAGCTGCTGGCAGAGAACGTGACTGAAAATAAAGAGCATCAGGGCTGTGAGGCTGCTCGGTAGCTTCTAAGTGCACCGGAAAACTTAGAAACAAAAGATGAGCTCAGGGTCTTGAATTCCCAAAGTCTGAGTGACGAGCTAGAGGTTATCCCTGTGCCTGGAGAAACCCTAGTGGCCGAGGAACAATGATCTTCCTCAAGACCATCTCCCGCCTCTCGTTGCTTCTAGATCTATAACCCGACTCAAGACCGGCAAGTTTCAGGATATTAGGTACAAGGTGTGACCCATGAGGAGGCATTGTGCACACCAAAGAATTTCAAGATGTCTCCAGCTTATATGAGCAGGGAAGCATGTATGGGAACAGACACAAAGGGTGGTGCGTCATAATGGAAGGAGTATAACGTGTTGAAGTGGGTGGATGCAGTAAGCAGAGATCCTGGATTCCTTGTGTTAGCTCAGGCAACTGCGAATGGCTGTATATGGTTGCTCAGCTGGTTCATTGAAAGCTGGTCCCAAGGTAGCCTACACTGAGTGAAGCTGAGATGCCAGGATTCCTTTAGTAGAATGTAGAAGAAAGTATCCAAAAGAGTCAAGGGAGTGTTCAAATGCTGAGTGGACTTTTTTTTTTTTTGGCTGCACCTCGCGGCTTGCGGGATCTTAGTTCCCAGACCAGGGATCGAACCAGGGCCCTCGGCAGTGAGAGTGCGGAGTCCTAACCGCTGGACCGCCCAACTTCGTCAGGTGGTGATTTTTTAAAAATATTTATTTATTTATTTAATGTATTTATTTTTATTTTTGGCTGCGTCAGGTTTTCATTGCAGCACGCAGGGCTCTTCATTGCAGCGCGTGGGCTTCTCTCTAGTTGTGGCGCGCGGGTTTTCTTCCCTAGTTGTGGCGTGTGGGCTCTGTAGTTGTGGTGTGTGGGCTCTGTAGTTGTGGTGTGTGGGCTCTGTAGTTTGTGGCACTCGGGCTCACTAGTTGTGGCACGTGGGCTTAGTTGCCCCGCGACATGTGGGATCTTAGTTCCCTGGCCAGGGATTGAACCCACGTCCCCTTCATTGGAAGGCGGATTCTTTACCACTGGACCACCAGGGAAGTCCCATCAGGTGGTGATTCTAATCGCGGCTATTATTCTGATGTTGTTTCTTGGCTGGAGCTCATCAGTACATCTGGTACCTCTTCTCTTATCAGCAGCAGTTTACATCCAGCGGGCAGGGCCAGTAATATAGCTTCACCAGCCAACTTCAGGGTTACATCAGCTCTCCAGCCCTCTTGCATAGTCTAGACCACAGGAACCTGGACTCCCTTTCTCTTCCACAGGCCGTCACAATAGTCCCCTGAGCCTGCTGTATGGCACCACTCCCCAGGGAGACCAGAGCGTCCCTGGTAGCAGACGGATTACAGAGCACACTTCCATCACAGAAGGAGCAGCACTTTGCTCTCCTTGGTGTAGACACTTCTTCTGAGTATGGTTTGCTTTCCCAGCCCCAAATGCTCTGCCAATACCACCATCCCTGGACTTACAGAATGCCTTATCCACCAACATGGTATTCCACAAAACATTGCTGCAACCAGGGCACACATTTTGCAGCAAATTAAGTCTGGCAATTGGTCCGTGGAATTCCCTGATTCACTGTGGAATTCCCTATCAATCTAAAGCAGCTGGCTTTTTTGGGGGGGGGTGTATGTATAAAATATTTATTTGGAAGGAAAAAAATGGCAGCATTTAGTGTACATTTAGTGTATTAGCATTTTAAAAAAACTGCAAAGATGAACATTGATACATGTCACTTTTTCTAAAGACACTTTTAATAGTGTATTATTTTTAATTTTTAAAATAAAATTACCAGCAATTTTTCCAAAGTATTATTTTATAGTTACTGAATTTCAAATTGGCTCTTCTTTGTAGATGATGTTTGATTTTGTGTTTTTAAACAAAGTTTTCATTTATTGAGGGGTTTGACTGCTCAATATCATAGCATACTGCAGTATTTTTACAGATTCAGGATTGTTTCTGGGGAAAAATCCTGACAAATTCAGTGGAAACACATCTATGGTCTTGAAATAAATATACAAAATATTGGGACCTTCCCTTCAAATGAGGCGGGGATAGAGCCAGTGATAGCTGAGCCATATTGGAGCCCAAAGTGAAAGGTAAAGTTTGTGCCCTTGTATTCATGCTTTTATTATTTTAAAAATAAATTTTATTTTTAAAAATAGTTTTAGAATTACAGGAAAATTAAAAAATAGTCCAGAGAGTTACCATGTACCTCCTTACCCAGTTTCCCCTGTTATGCATATATTAGTATGGTACATTTGTTACAATTAATAAACCTATCTTGGTACATTATTACTAACTAAAGTTCATAGCTTATTCAGATCACCCTAGTTTTTTTTTCTTTTTGAGCAGAGAGAGGTTTATTGCAGGGCCATGCAAGGAGATGGGTGGCTCATGCTCTAAAAGTCTCTGAGCTTGCCAAAGGGTTTCTTTGGCAAAGCATTTTTAATTTTTTCTTTTTGAATTTTTGAATTTTATTCTATTTATTTTTTATACACCAGGTTCTTATTAGTTACCCATTTTACGCATATTAGTGTATATATGTCAATCCCAATCTCCCAATTCATCCCACCCCCCACTTTCCCTCCTTGGTGTCCATACGTTTGTTCTCTACATCTGTGTCTCTATTTCTGCCCTGCAAACTGGTTCATCTGTACCATTTTTCTAGGTTCCACATATATGCGTTAATGTATGATATTTGTTTTTCTCTTTCTGACTTACTTCACTCTGTATGACAGTCTCTAAATCCATCCACGTCTCTACAAATGACCCAATTTTGTTCCTTTTATAGCTGAGTAATATTCCATTGTATATATGTACCACAACTTCTTTATCCATTTGTCTGTCGATGGGCATTTAGGTTGCTTCCATGACCTGGCTATTGTAAGCAGTGCTGCAATGAACATTGTGGTACATGACCCTTTTTGAATTATGGTTTTCTTAGGGTATATGCCCAGTAATGGGATTGCTCAGTCATATGGTAATTCTATTTTTAGTTTTCTGAGGAACCTCCAAACTGTTCTCCACAGTGGCTGTATCAATTTACATTCCCACCAACAGCGCAAGAGGGTTCCCTTTTCTCCACACCCTCTCCAGCATTTGTTGTTTGTAGATTTTCTGATGATGCCCATTCTAACTGGTGCGAGGTGATACCTCATTGTAGTTTTGATTTGCATTTCTCTAATAATTAGTGATGTTGAGCAGCTTTTCATGTGCTTCTTGGCCATCTGTATGTCTTCTTTGGAGAAATGTCTGTTTAGGTCTTCAGCCCATTTTTTGATTGGGTTGTTTGTTTTTTTACTATTGAGCTGCATGAGCTGTTTATATATTATGGAGATTAATCCTTTGTCTGTTGCTTCGTTTGCAAATATTTTCTCCCATTCTGAGGGTTGTCTTCTCGTCTTGTTTGTAGTTTCCTTTGCTTTGCAAAAGCTTTGAAGTTTCATTAGGTCCCATTTGTTTATTTTTGTTTTTATTTCCATTACTCTAGGAGGTGGATCAAAAAAGATCTTGCTGTGATTTATGTCAAAGAGTGTTCTTCCTATGTTTTCCTCTAAGAGTTTTATAGTGTCCGGTCTTACATTTAGGTCTCTAATCCACTTTGAGTTTATTTATTTATTTTTTTTTAATTTTTAATTTTATTTATTTATTTATTTATTTTTGGCTGTGTTGGGTCTTTGTTTCTGTGCAAGGGCTTTCTCTAGTTCTGGCAAGCGGGGGCCACTCTTCATCGCGGTGTGCGGGCCTCTCACTATCACGGCCTCTCTTGTTGCGGAGCACAGGCTCCAGACGCGCAGGCTCAGTAGTTGAGGCTCACAGGCCTAGTTGCTCTGCGGCATGTGGGATCTTCCCAGACCAGGGCTCGAACCCGTGTCCCCTGCATTGGCAGGCAGATTCTCAACCACTGTGCCACCAGGGAAGCCCTTGAGTTTATTCTTGTGTATAGTGTTAGGGACTGTTCTAATTTCATTCTTTTACATGTAGCTGTCCAGTTTTCCCAGCACCACTTATTGAAGAGACTGTCTTTTCTCAATTGTATATCCTTGCCTCCTTTGTCATAGATTAGTTGACCATAGCTGCGTGGGTTTATCTCTGGGCTTTCTCTCCTCTTCCATTGATCTATATTTCTGCTTTTGTGCCAGTACCCTATTGTCTTGATTACTGTAGATTTGTAGTATAGTCTGAACTCAGGGAGTCTGATTCATCCAGCTGTTTTTTTTCCCCTCAAGACTGCTCTGGCTATTCGGGTCTGTCTCCATACAAATTTTAAGATTTTTGGTTCTAGTTCTGTAAAAAACATCACTGGTAATTTGATAGGGATTGCATTGAACCTGTAGATTGCTTTGGGTAGTATAGTCATTTTCACAATATTGATTCTTCCAATCAAAGAACATGGTATATCTCTGCATCTGTTTGTGTCATCTTTGATTTCTTTCACCAGTATCTTATAGTTTTCAGAGTACAGGTCTTTTACCTCCTTAGGTAGGTTTATTCCTAGGTATTTTATTCTTTTTGTTGCAATGGTGAATGGGATTGTTTCCTTAACTTCTCTTTCTGATCTTCCGTTGTTAGTGTATAGGGATGCAAGAGATTTCTGTGCATTAATTTTGTATCCTGCAACTTTACCAAATTCATTGATTAGCTCTAGTAGTTTTCTGGTGGCATCTTTAGGATTCTCTATGTGTAGTATCATGTCATCCACAGACAGTGACAGTTTTACTTTTTCTTTTCCACTTTGGATTCCTTTTATTTCTTTTTCTTCTCTGATTGCCGTGGCTAGGACTTCCAAAACTATGTTGAATAATAGTGGCGAGAGTGGACATCCTTGTCTTGTTCCTGATCTTAGAGGAAATGCTTTCAGTTTTTCACCATTGAGAATGATGTTGGCTGTGTGTTTGTTGTATATGGCCTTTATTATGTTGAGGTAGGTTCCCTCTATGCCCACTTTCTGGAGAGTTTTTATCATAAATGGGGGTTGAATTTTGTCAAAAGCTTTTTCTGCATCTATTGAGATGATCATACGGTTTTTATTCTTCAATTTGTTAATATGGTGTATCACATTGATTGATTTGCATATATTGAAGAATCCTTGCATCCCTGGAATAAATCCCACTTTGATCATGGTGTATGATCTTTTCAATGTGTTGTTGGATTCTGTTTGCTAGTATTTTGTTGAGGATTTTTGCATCTTTATTCATCAGTGATATTGGTCTGTAATTTTCTTTTTTTGTAGTATCTTTGTCTGGTTTTGGTATCAGGGTGATGGTGGGCTCATAGAATGAGTTTGGGAGTGTTCCTTCCTCTGCAATTTTTTGGAAGAGTTTGAGAAGGATAGGTGTTAGCTCTTCTCTAAATGTTTGATAGAATTCACCTGTGAAGCCATCTGGTCCTGGACTTTTGTTCGTTGGAAGATTTTTAATCACAGTTTCAATTTCATTACTTGTGACTGGTCTGTTCATATTTTCTATTTCTTCCTGGTTCAGTCTTGGAAGGTTATAACTTTCTAAGAATTTGTCCATTTCTTCCAGATTGTCCATGTTATTGGCATAGAGTTGCTTGTAGTAGTCTCTTAGGATGCTTTGTATTTCTGCGGTGTCTGTTGTAACTTCTGCTTTTTCATTTCTAATTTTATTGATTTGAGTCCTCTGACTCTTTTTCTTGATGAGTCTGGCTAAAGGTTTATCAATTTTGTTTATCTTCTCAAAGAACCAGCTTTTAGTTTTATTGATCTTTGCTATTGTTTTCTTTGTTTCTATTTCATTTATTTCTGCTCTGATCTTTATGATTTCTTTCCTTCTACTAACTTTGGGTTTTGTTTGTTCTTCTTTCTCTAGTTCCTTTAGGTGTAAGGTTAGATTGTTTATTTGAGATTTTTCTTGTTTCTTGAGGTAGGGTTGTATTGCTATAAACTTCCCTCTTAGAACTGCTTTTGCTGCATCCCATAGCTTTTGGATCGTCGTGTTTTCATTGTCATTTGTCTCTAGGTATTTTTTGATTTCCTCTTTGATTTCTTCAGTGATCTTTTGGTTATTTAGTAACATATTGTTTAGCCTCCATGTGTTTGTGTTTTTTACATTTTTTTCCATGTAATTGATTTCTAATCTCATAGCATTGTGATCAGAGAATATGCTTGATATGATTTCAATATTCTTAAATTTACCGAAGCTTGATTTGTGACCCAAGATGTGATCTATCCTGGAGAATGTTCTGTGGGCACTTGAGAAGAAAGTGTAATCTGCTGTTTTTGGATGGAATGTCCTATAAATATCAATTAAATCTGTCTGGTCTATTGTGTCATTTAAAGCTTGTGCTTCCTTATTAATTTTCTGTCTGGATGATCTGTCCATTGGTGTAAGTGAGGTGTTAAAGTCCCCCACTATTACTGTGTTACTGTCAATTTCCTCTTTTATAGCTGTTAGCAGTTGCCTTATGTATTGAGGTGCTCCTATGTTGAGCGCATACATATTTATAATTGTTTTATCTTCTTCTTGGATTGATCCCTTGATCATTAGGTAGTGTCCTTCCTTGTCTCTTGTAACATTCTTTATTTTAAAATCTATTTTATCTGATGTGAGTATTGCTACTCCAGCTTTCTTTTGATTTCCATTTGCATGGAATATCTTTTTCCATCCCCTCACTTTCAGTCTGTATGTGTCCCTAGGTCTGAAGTGGGTCTCTTGTAGACAGCATATAGATGGTCTTGTTTTTGTATCCATTCAGCAAGCCTGTGTTTTTTGGTTGGAGCATTTAATCCATTCATGTTTCAGGTAATTATCGATATGTATGTTCCTATTACCATTTTCTTAATTGTTATGGGTTTGTTTTTGTAGGTCCTTTTCTTCTCTTGTGTTTCCCACTTAGAGAAGTTCCTTTAGCATTTGTTGTAGAGCTGGTTTGGTGGTGCTGAATTCTCTTAGCTTTTGCCTGTCTGTAAAGCCTTTTATTTCTCCGTCGAATCTGAATGAGATCCTTGCCGGGTAGAGTAATCTTGGTTGTAGGTTCTTCCCTTTCATCACTTTAAATATACCGTGCTACTCCCTTCTGACTCGTAGAGTTTCTGCTGAGAAATCAGCTGTTAACCTTACGGGAATTGCCTTGTATGTTATTTGTTGTTTTTCCCTTGCTGCTTTCAATAATCTTTCTTTGTCTTTAATTTTTGCCACTTTGATTACTATGTGTCTCGGCGTCTTTCTCCTTGGGTTTATCCTGTATGGGACTCGCTGCGCTTCCCGGACTTCGGTGGCTATTTCCTTTCCCATGTTAGGGAAGTTTTTGACTATAATCTCTTCAAATATTTTCTCCAGTCCTTTCTCACTCTCTTCTCCTTCTGGGACTCCTATAATGCAAATGTTGTTGCGTTTAATGTTGTCCCAGAGGTCTCTTAGGCTGTCTTCATTTCTTTTCATTCTTTTCTCTTTATTGTGTTCCACGGCAGTGAATTCCACCATTGTGTCTTCCAGGTCACTTATCCGTTCTTCTGCCTCAGTTATTCTGCTATTGATAACTTCTAGTGTATTCTTCATTTCAGTTATTGTATTGTTCATCTCTGTTTGTTTGTTCTTTAATTCTAGGTGTTTGTTCTTTAATTCTTCTAGGTCTCTGTTAAACATTTCTTGCATCTTCTCGATCTTTGCCTCCATCCTTTTTCCGAGGTCCTGGATCATCTTCACTATCATTATTCTGAATTCTTTTTCTGGAAGGTTGCCTATCTCCACTTCATTTAGTTGTTTTTCTGGGGTTTTATCTTGTTCCTTCAATTGGTATATAGCCCTCTGTCTTTTCGTCTTGTCTATCTTTCTGTGAATGTGGTTTTTGTTCCACAGGCTGCAGGATTGTAGTTCTTCTTGTTTCTGCTGTCTGCCCTCCGGTGGATGAAGCTATCTAAGAGGTTTGTGCAAGTTTCCTGATGGAAGGGACTGGTAGGTAGAGCTGGGTGTTGCTCTGGTGGGCAGAGCTCAGTAAAACTTTAATCCACTTGTCTGCTGATGGGTGGGGCTGGGTTACCTCCCTGTTGGTTGTTTGGCTTGAGGCGACCCAGCACTGGAGCCTACCCGGCTCTTTGGTGGGGCTAATGGTAGACTCTGGGAGGGCTCACGCCAAGGAGTACTTCCCAGAACTTCTGCTGCCAGTGTCCTTGTCCTCACAGTGAGACACAGCCACCCCTCACCTCTGCAGGAGACCCTCCAACACTAGCAGGTAGGTCTGGTTCAGTCTCCTATGGGGTCACTGCTCCTTCCCCTGGGTCCCGATGCTCACACTACTTTGTGTGTGCCCTCCAAGAGTGGAGTCTCTGTTTTCCCCAGTCCTGTCGAAGTCCTGCAGTCAAATCCCGCTAGATTTCAAAGTCTGATCCTCTAGGAATCCCTCCTCCCGTTGGCAGACCCCCACTTTGGGAAGCCTGACATGGTGCTCAGAACCTTCACTCCAGTGGGTGGACTTCTGTGGTATAAGTGTTCTCCAGTTTGTGAGTCACCCACCCAGCAGTTATGGGATTTGATTTTATTGTGATTGCACCCCTCCTACTATCTCACTGCAGCTTCCCCTTTGTCTTTGGATGCGGGGTATCTTTTTTGGTGAGTCCCAGTGTCTTCCTGTTGATGATTGTTCAGCAGTTAGTTGTGATTCTGGTGCTCTCGCAAGAGGGAGTGAGCGCACGTCCTTCTACTCCGCCATCTTGAACCAATCTTGCAGCTGGCTTTATAGAAGGGTGGGATGGCCTTTTGGAGACCCCCTTATGGCACCAGAGAGGGGCAACACCTCACAGGACTGGGGCAGTATCCTCCAGGGTGCAGACTGTGATCTGTGTCAACATTCAGCATGTGGGGTTGTTTCTCCCACAGCCAGGACTCACGAGTCCAGGAGTCACAGTTGGATAGAAATGGGAGTAGCTCTTCTCACTGTTATCCCTAGTGGCCCACTAGCAAAATATTTGTTTCCCATTCCTGCAATTCTGAATTCCCAAGGGAGAGACATTCCCACCAGGGGACACAACAATACTTCCACTAAATCAATTGTTCCTCTGGGGAACTAAGATCCCACAGGCCATGCAGTGTGCCTCATAAATGTATATGTGTGTGTATATATATATATAGATAGATAGATAGATATAGATATAGATATCTATATATCTATATCTATATATATATCTGGAATGGAAATTACAACAACTTAATATGGCAGGAACATTGACAGAGACCTTCAGGAGGGAAGGTCTGGCTCCCCCCAGCAGGCATGGGACCACAACCAGCTGGGTGCCTAATGCAGGCAGAGAGAATACAGAATGGTGACGGAAGAGGAATTAATACCAGCTCTAGCCATGTGGCCTGTTGCAGAAACAAGGACTGCAGTAGTCACTAATATTACTTCCTTGTTTACCTATGAGTATACCTATGTATATGATCAATTCTTTTCCTTTTCCTTTTTCTCCCTCTCCCATCCCTCTATTATATAACACAGAATGCACTAATAGCAGTTAAACTTGCATCACTGCTCTAGTTCTAGTGTATCAAAGGGCAAGTGTGACACATCTGGGAGAGGAGAAAACATCCCCTGAGATGGATGGAGGGACCCTTGTGTGCCCTGTGTATCCCGTGGCTGCAGAGCCACAGAGGCAAGAGCTACCTACTGGCAACACCCCGTAGACCCCGCCCCGCCCCACCAAGCACCCCCTTCACAATCAGCGGCTGGATGGCTAGATGGGCCTTGAGCCCCAGGTTGGCTGGTTGGTGATCCCCCAATCAGGTTCCCCTGATCCCCCAATTTCTCCTCTGGATTGTCACTATCCCAGGTCCTTCCACGACCACGTCAGGCCTAACCGTAAACAAAGCCCTTATCCCGCAGGACCCAGTGGCTCTGGATGGACTGTGGCTGGTGCAAGGGACACCTGTGCAAAGGCTTGGAGGCGACAGTGTGCAGGGGGGCGTTCCATCTGTGTCCTGGAGTGGAGGCGGGCAGGAGGGAGCAGCTCTGGGAGAGGCCGTGGAGAGGAGGGTCTTGGTCCCCCCGGGCCTCCAGGCCCAGCCAGTCAGCACTTGCTGCAGGAGGGAACAAGTGAGACACGGCCCAACACCTGTGAGGTCCGCCTGGCACCCACAGTGGGCACAGAGGGTGCCCCCTGCCCGGGTCCCGGGCCTGCCGTTGCCTCTCTGTGCGGCCTTGGGCCAGGCCCTGCCCATCTTTGCATCTGTTTTCCCACTGTACACAAGCAGGGAACACTCATCTACAGGAGATTTTCCAGCTTCCAAACTTGCTGAGTCTCTTATGAACAGTAGCGGGTTTGGGAGACGAGAGACCCTTACAGGAAGACAACAACAAAACAGGTGTTCCCACCCAACCATGCCTGACTCAAGTCTTGGGGGCAGACACCTGGCCCTGGGCAGCCCCACAGTGGGCCGCAGGCCCTGGGCCATGTCTGAGGCCTGGAAGGTGGCTGGTGGGCAGCAGACCCAGGCTGAGCAGAAGGGGGGATCCTTCCCCTCCACACTTCCGGGCACGTGGCCCAGTGACATCGGGGCCCGGCTCCCCAGCCCTTCCCAGTGAAGGCAGTGTGGCTTAGCAGCTCTATTTCCTAGGGCTGCCGTATCAGCCGTGATCCTTGTAACCAAGTATCACACAGTGGGTGGCTTAAAACCGAAATGTACTGTCTCACAGTTCTGAGGGCCAAAAACCTGAGATCAAGGTGTCAGGAGGGTTGGTTCCCTTTGAGGGTTGTGAGGGAGAATCCGTTCCCAGCTTATGGTGGTTTGGGGACAATCTTTGTGTCCCTTGGCTTGTAGGAGCGTCACCCCAATCTCTGTCTCCATCTTCACATGCCTTTTTCCTTGTATGCTCTCTGCATCCAAATTTCTCCTTTTTATTGGACACAAGTCCCCACCACTCAGACTGGATTAGGGCCCACACTAATGACTACCTTATTTGAAGACAAGCTCTTTACAGAGGGAATCAGGTTTTTTACCTTTACAGAGGCAATCAAGTATTTTAACTTGGGATGAGGTTCCATCACATTGTGACTCTGGGGGGAGGCGTCCATGAGTATTGGGGTTTGCGTGATGGGTGGTGTGAGCCGGACTCCTTATTGATGAGTCAGGGACGAGGGGTCTCCGGCACCGGGACACCCAGGTGTTTCCCATCCCTGGAATCCCCTGTTCTGGCCCCTTAGATCATCCGAGGTCCCACAAGACCAGGCTTCCTCTGGGAAGAGTGGTCACAATTGCAGAGCCTCAGGTCTGATTCTGCCCTTCTCTGAGCCACCCCTCGTGCTCAACTCATCCCAGCCCAGCCTCTCCCCACCCCACCACCAGGACCCACACTTACTTCTCCCACACACACACAGAATAAGTGTTTTAACTTGACTACCACTGTAAAGGCCTTGCCTCCCAAAAGGTCACATTCTGAGGTCCTGGGAGTCAGGATTTCAACATTTGAATTTTGTAGGGGATAGAATTCAACCTATAACAATGACTGAGGGACCGATTTGCTAACCTGGCCCTGCTCTGCTCCGAATCTTCCCTGGATGGTTCCCCTGTTAAATTCACAGCAGGTTGGTTTCGGTTCCTTCAGGAGGCAGAGGCCCAGGCTGCCCTGCCTGGATGGAGTCTGGTGGACAGCCATGGGCACCCCCAGGGGAGCCTGACAGACCAGCACAGCAGCTTCTGGGCAAAGCGGACTCCTCTCCACCCAGCTCTGCCCTTGCCAGGGGCCTGGCCCTGTGGGTACCTCACATATCCCCTTATTTGACACTCACAACCACCCGCAAGGTAAGTATAAACTATTCCCATTTTACAGGTGAGAAAACTGAGACTCAGAGGAGGGAATTCACCTGCCCACAGTGTCCCAGCTGATAAGTGTCAGGGCCAGGATTCAAAGCCTGGCAACCTGGCCCCTGAGCCTGAACTCTCACACTCAGCTGCACAAAGGGACTACAGGGCCCAGTCTACCTCCTGCGGGGCTGAGAGCACAGAGTGGCGGGCAAGGCGGAGGGACGAGGAGGCCCAGTGACTGCAGCCCCAGTCACCAGCCCCAGGCAAGGCTCAGCTCCCAGCTTCACCTGGCAAGGAGTTGGGCCAAGGCCAGAAGTGCCTCCCCAGCTCTGATGGGCTGGTCCTCTCCTCCAAGCCTCAGGTTTTTTTGGGTTTTTTTCAATAAATAAATTTATTTATTTATTTATTTATTTAGGCTGCGTTGGGTCCTCATTGCTGCGCATGGGCTTTCTCTTGTTGCATTGAGCAGGGGCTACTCTTCGTTGCGGTGCATGGGCTTCCCATTGAGGTGGCTTCTCTTGTTGCAGAGCATGGGCTCCCGGCACGTGAGCTTCAGTAGTTGTGGCTCACAGGCTCTAGAACGCAGGCTCAGTAGTTGTGGCGCACAAGCTTAGTTGCTCTGTGGCATGTGGGATCTTCCTAGACCAGGGCTCAAACCCGTGTCCCCTGCATTGGCAGGTGGATTCTTAACCACTGCGCCACCAGGGAAGTCCCAAGCCTCAGGTTTGCTACTGTACAGTAGAGATAGCAATTCCTAATGGCTCAGGCTGCTGGGAGCCTCCAGTGAGATCCACCAGGACAGCCTTGTGTCCCATGAGGGCACCTGCTCTGTGTTGTCTCCTTCTGGGCCCAGAGGAGACTGGTATGCTGAAGGCACTGAAAAAAGCACAATACCAGACTTGTGGTTTCCGTAAAGCTGAATAATAAGCAAAACTCACAGCCTCCAAGGAGAGATGGGATCCCATGGTACAGACACCATACAAGTTGATAGGAAGAATTTAGCTAAAAATTTGGGCAACTTGCTAAAGGCGAAGTGTGAGCTAGTGTGAGGTATACAATCCCCAGGAGCTGCAGACGCGGGAATTCCCACCCACTCGCAGGCTCTTCCCCAAGGATCTCACCCTGTGCACATAAGAAAGACTGAGGGCAGGGCAAGAGGCCCTAGAAGGTCCTAGAAGGCAGTCACTGTAGGAAAGGCATGAAGCCCCACCCACTATCTCCTTTTTCACTCTCTCCCCTAGAGAGCAGAGCCTTAAGCATCAGAGAGCAGGGCAGGAAAAGCCCTCAGGGTACAGGTGAAGACCCATTGCAGCTGGGGTATTCAAACAAAAACCCTCAAACTCTGGGTGAGGGGTAAAAATACATCCTGGGCTGACACCCTTAGATTGCACCTGCCACTGTGGGAGGGGCAGGATCACTGAGACCCAGCTCCTGCCTAACACTGAGGCAGAACCAAACAACGGAGAGTGCCCCTCCCCCAGCCAGGCTGAGGAGCTGCAGCTGGAGGAGGGGCAAGACCACGCAGGGCTGCAGAGCAAAGTGCAGAGGGAAGACCGAAAGCTGAGGGTGGAACAGACACTGAGAAAAACCCTCTGGCAAATCAAGCCCAACCTTAAAAACACAAAAACGCTGGAGGAATATAAAGCGACTCAATGTAAAAAATGGACAGGGACTTCCCTGGTGGCACAGTGGTTAAGACTCTGCGTTCCCAATGCAGGGGGCCGGGGTTCTATCCCTGGTCAGGGAACTAGATCCCACATGCATGCTGCAACTAAGAGTTAGCATGCTGCAACTAAGAGTTTGCATGCCACAACTAAGGAGCCCATGTGCTGCAACTAAGGAGCCCACCTGTCACAACTAAGACTGGTGCAGCCAAATAAATAAATAAACAATTTTTTTTTTTCAAATGGGCAAAAGATTTGAATAGACATTTCATCAAAGAAGATATGAGTATGGCAAATAAGCACATGCAATGATGCTTAGTGGAGCCAGGTAATGCTCAGGACTGTGAAGCACTGAGGGTAACCATAACAACACGATCCAAACTCAGCTCAGCTCCGGGATAGATGGACTCAAATCCCCAGAGGAAAGGCCTAGCAAAAGAAGTGTGTTCATTTCCAGGTTTAAATACCATTTACCAGATCAACAGTGATAGTGGAAAGTAGAAGACAATGGAATAAACCTCAAAATTATCTGGGGACATGACTTCCCACCTAGAATACCATACCCAGCCAAACTGTCAATCACACGTGTGCATGGAATAAAGCCATTTTCAGACCTGCAAGATTTCTATTAGATCACATGGAAAACAGACTTCAGAGGAGTTGGAAAGTTGGGGAAGAATTAACAACTGGGACATTAAAAAAACTAATCAAATGAAAACATGAGGATCCAAAGAGCTCCCCATGGAAGGAAATGTGATCAAAATTTCCTACATGGCTCAGATGTGAACAACACTTACATAGATGCTGAGTACTGATTTAACAAATATTGTTATATACCTACATTGTGAGCATGGAGAAAAGAAAGTTGAAGGCAGGCTAATAAGAGAACCAAATTTTCATGTTCCATTACAGGAAGTGAGTAGATAATGTCTAAAGTTGATGAGCTGTGAAATAGCGGTATAAGCACATTATTGACAAATACGAATTACGTGCCTATAAATTGTTTAAAGTAATTGCTTTTGGGGAAAGGGACTCAGGAAGGAGGTAGGGACAGGTCAAGGGACAGCTGGCTTTTGTTAGGAGCTGTTAGTACTATTTGACTTCTGTAAACTATGTACTTATGTAATTTGGTGGGGGGGGATTGAAATAATTAAAATACAGTGAAGGGGCTTCCCTGGTGGCGCAGTGGTTGAGAATCTGCCTGCCAATGCAGGGGACACGGGTTCGAGCCCTGGTCTGGGAAGATCCCACATGCCGCGGAGCAACTAGGCCCGTGAGCCACAACTACTGAGCCTGCGCGTCTGGAGCCTGTGCTCCACAACAAGAGAGGCCGCGAGAGTGAGAGGCCCGCGCACCGCGATGAA
Organism: Balaenoptera ricei; assembly: GCF_028023285.1. NCBI lineage: Eukaryota > Metazoa > Chordata > Mammalia > Artiodactyla > Balaenopteridae > Balaenoptera > Balaenoptera ricei. The sequence goes on along the minus strand of NC_082644.1, from coordinate 113,009,482 downwards.
GAGTGGCCCCCACTTGCCGCAACTAGAGAAAGCCCTTGCACAGAAACGAAGACCCAACACACCCAAAAATAAATAAATAAATAAATAAAATTAAAAAAAAAATACGATGAGGAAGATGATAAGGCTGAAGTGGTTTGTCTCAGGAAGCCTTTCCAGTTCCACCAATCTGTGGTTCTACAACTGCCATGGAAAATGGGATAGTGAGGGCCATCAGATCTGGGCCAGACCTTGACCTCAACATCTGAGAACCCATTCACAAATTCTGCCAATTGTACTAGTATTTGCCTAATATTAACATTTTAATTACATGGATATATTTCAGAAGGTGTTATGTGTTGAATTGTGTCCCGTAAAAAGATACCTTGAAGTCCTAACCCTCAGTACCTGTGAATGTGACCTTATCTGGAAATAGAGTCTTTGCAGGTGTAATCAAGTTAAGATGAGGTCATTAGTGTGGAACCTAATCCAATATGACTGGTGTCGTTATAAGAAAAGGAGAGAGACACATGGAGAGAAGGAGGCCATGTGACAACAGAGGCACAGACAGGAGAGATACAGCTACAAGCCAAGGATTGCCTGCCACCACCAGAAGCTTAGAGGCCAGGAAGGATTCGACCCAGAGTCTCAGAGGGAGCACAGCCCCGCTGACACCTTGATTTCAGACTTGTATCTTCCAGAACTGTGAGAGAATACATTCCTGTTGTTTTAAGCCACGCAGTTTGTGGTACTTAGTTATGGCAGCCCTAGGAAACTAACGTAGAAGGAAACCGGAATACTAGCACGGGTTTGCCATTAAACCTAAGATCACTGTAGAAAGACTGCATTTTTATTGCGATGTTTATAATGTCTGGCACCACCGAGCTCGTCCCTGTCCAGCAGTCACACCGCTGCTCCTGTCTGTGGAAGCGGCTCAGCTTCCTGCCTTCCAGGCCGGACCTGGCCTCAGGACACCTGAGGAACTGGGCTCTCAGACACGCTGTTTCTCCAGCCGCAGACACTGTGCCACTGGCATCCACCATCCTTCTGGAGGGGATTGGAAGCGCTCTTTCTGCCTCAAGGTAGGGCTCCCACAGGGCTGAGAGCCTGCTCTCCAAGCAGAAAGGCAGGATAAAGTCCAAGAGAGAGGCTCTTCTGTGGCCCAAGTACCCCGGCTCTGGGGATTTCCTGGTGACCGTGCAAAGCTCAACGCACTCTGAGCGGGACAGCCGTGGAGGAATGGTTCCAGGACCATTCTTAGGGGACCTCCCTCCCCAAGAGACAGAGGGAGCTGATGTGAAGCAGACGAGCACACTTGGGGGCCAGGAGATGCCCTGGGGTGAGCACCCCTCACATGGGGTCCTAGGTAGGCTCTCCCTTGAAGAGGCCTCTTCTCCCCCTGTCTCTGTCCCTCCCTCCTCCTCCCCCAGTGTCTTCTGGCCTCGTGCTTCTGACTCTGTCAAATGAGCTCATCTGTCTGGAAGGCAGACTCACGGAAAGCTCCAGAGTGAGGGATGGTCTGGAAGGGGGTCCAGGCCGGTAGGAAAATGGAACGTGAGGTCAAGAGGCTGGGCTCTTTTGAACTTGGAGTGTGGGCCTGTGTGTGTGTGTGTGTGTGTGTGTGTGTGTGTGTGTGTGTGTTTATCCTACGTGCACACACGTGAGTGGTTATGTGTGTGTGAGTGCATGCACGTGTGTCTAAGCACATGTCTGTATGTGCACATGTGTCCGTGTGCAGCCATGTGCATGTGTGTGAGTGTGTATTGGACTGGAGCAGAGGAGCTCTGTAAATCCAACGAGGTCCACCCACCCCAGATGGCTTTTCCACCGCCAAACTTTTGGCCCAGGAAATTCATTTAAACACTATCCTACCTCCTTTCTTTCCCTCAATCACTATAGATCACGATGATCCCAGCCTCCGGTCCTCCATTTGGGAAGTCTTTTTCTGCCTGGTGCTCACCAGCTCGTGACCAACTTCCAGGCAGAGTAAAGGATTAAATGGAAGGCACAATAAGATGTGAAACAATTAGAATTTCTGCCTCATTATCATGGTAATCTTATCAGTCGGATAATGAGGTATTAATGGAGATTTAATGTGCATCTCATAACAGAATCCCTTGGAGAAAACACACAGGGAAATTGCTGTATATCCACTTAATGATGGAGAAGTCCCAAAACACCATATTCCAAAGGATGAAAAATGCAGGATGCAAATGAGAAAGAATCAAGGTCAATAACACTGCGGGGACAGGCCTAATGGCAGATTTGGAGATATATGTAATAAAAATTGCATGTTGCTTTTAAACCTCACCCTCTGTTGTTTTCAAATGTGCATTCCTCGTAATGAAACACAGAAGTGCAACCAGAATGATTTGTATGTTTTAGAAACCATAGGGGGGATGGAAACATGTCTTGCAACCCATCAGTACCCCCCACGGGGAGCCATGGGGAAACAGGGTGCTTCACGGAGAGGCCGCAAGAGAAGGGGGGCAGAGGAAGAGCCCCTTGCTTGGCAGAGGGGGAAGCAGCCTATCTGAGTTCAAGGTCATTTGGGAAACACCAGCGGAGGGAGCCGCATTTACTTCCACTCCTTCATTCAATCAACATTTGTCGGGCGCCTGCTGCGTGGTTGACCACAGGCAACTCAGAAAGATGAACGACATGACAGATACAGTCTGAAAATGAAAACTCTAATTCAGAGGGCACCTACTATGTGCCAGGCATTACTGAAATGCCATACATGGACGATCTTGTGTAATTCCAACAGCAACACTGGGATGTAGGAACTTATTAAGAGCCCCACTTTTCAGATGAGAAACTGAAGCTCAGAAAATTAAGTAAGTTGTCTCAAGTTGCATCATGGCCTGAACTTCACCGCTGCTCTCTTAGGTTGAACCATATGAAAATGCTAATATTTGACTTTTTGGGCTCCACTAAAAGGGTACTTTCATATGGTTCAGGCTAATATCTTACTTCCTGGCTAGGGATAATTTCTAGATGTGGAAGCCTCTAACGGAGGCAGGAGGGAGGGACAGAAACGTGACCTGAGCTGAGGGTCACAGAATCCAAGAAGCTGCTGGCTCCGCAGCCCCACAGAGGACCAGTGTGCCTCTGCCTCAGCTCCTGAAGTCCTGTCTCCCACATCAGCCCTGGGGGCTCAGTCCACGTACACTGAGTAAATGGAAAGGAAGCCCTGAAACCCTCATCCTGTAAATTAAAAGCAGTCTGTGGATTAGAAAACGCTAAGCAAATGTTGGCTGTTTGGTTCTTATAATTTATTGATGATAGTAAATAACTCTTGGGCCTCCCAGACGTTTGCAAGGATCGAAGGTAAAGTTAGCTCAAGTTTTTGTTTATTTTAGGGAACTTGGAAAAGGAGAGTTTCATGGGGCCTCTGAGAGCAGAGTGACTGACTGTCCCTGTTTTAGTTTAAAAACCCCACATCCCGGGAAAGCCCACAGCCCTGGGCAAACTGAGACGGTCCATAGCATTATCCCAGAGGGACACCTGGATGCCCAGGGTCATGGACAGGAGACATCAGGCCAGTCCCATCCAGCGCTGAACAAACAGTCCCTGGGTGCTGGGCTCTGTGCTGGGTCCCCAGGGTAGCAGCAGACAGATTTTCCTTGCCAAGGGCTGTCTGGGTGACCCTGGGGCCTCCTTAATGACAGCCCAGGAGTGTAGGGGGCAGAGGAGGAGGGCAGGGAAGGAACCCTCACCATCCAGCTACTGGCTGGGGCCTGGAAGAGCCACTGAACACCCATCCCGACAGCCAGAAGATCACGAACCCACATTACAGATGAGGAAACTGAGTCATGGGCTCATGCTGGGACTCGCCCGGAGTCACAAGCAGCCGGTGAGCGTCTGAAGAGCTGAGGAATGAGGACAAGGCCCCACTTGAGGGTGGAAATGGCCCCCAGAGAAGAGGTCCTTCTGAACCAGGTCCGTCTGAAAGAGGCAGATATTAGGCAGCATTTCTGGAGTCTTGCAGCTGTGTTCCGTTTAATCACAGACTGCAAATTGAATGAAGTAAAGACAGTGTTGCCTCTTTGAATTTCCCCCAGGCCCTGTTTAATGAATAAATAGGCATGATTTGTAATTAGCTGATCCATTGTGCGAATGCTTCTAGAGCACCTGAAGTGAGTTAAACATGCCCCCTGCAATCTGGTCGACAATATTAATACACCAGGCAAACCTTTCTTCCTGGTCCAAGGTGCGTGTGACCGAATGATCACACATTGCTCTGCAGTGGACAAATTGAGAAAAATTGGGATTTTTCAGCACGGAAAGATGAAGACACAGTGTCCTCATCAGCCCTGCCTCCCAGTGTGGAATTTGGAAGCTACCAGTTCAGTTTGTTTTCATCAGCAAATGCTAGATAACCCACAAAATCATCTCCCCGCTTCACCCCCATCCAGACTTTCAAAACCCCAAAGCTGCTCTCAGGAAAGGCTTCTGGTCGTGACGACCACCTTGTTGAGGGGTCCACGCTGGGGCCAGGGTCCTCACCAATGCGGGCTGCCTTTCTTTGTGCAAGGTGTCGTCCGTTTGCAGGCGCTGCCCGACACCCACCCGCAGCCGCTATTTGAGTCCACAAATTCCTGCCAAGCTAACAGGCGTCCTGGATCATCCATCCTGTAATTGGGGCTGCTTATCATGAGTTTTGCCGGCTTTCTGTGCTAACCACGTGGCTGGTGCTGAAATTCCAAATCCTAACATTTCCCTGCGCGGAGCTGGTGGGAGGGCCCTTCGGCACAGGTAGCCGTCTTGATTGCCTGCACATTTTCCAGCAAAGGGGTTTCCATTCATCTTCATCATGGGCTCAATCTGTGCGCAGAGAGGAGGCGGCTGCCCCGGTGGGTCCTCTCCACCCAGTCACCTGGAGGCTCTCTCTCATCTGTTCCTCTGCGTTCACAGGCACATTCATATTCCGCCTGCCCTGCTGCTTTCTCCGGAGCCGCGAGGGATCTCCGGCAACAAAGACCTCTCCCTCTGGGCCCTGCATGGGAGTCCAGGTGCCAGCCTATTACAACAAAGGAGGAAGAGAAGGTCACCCCTTCCTCTGAATGAAGTGAATCAGGAGGTAGAGACTGACTATCCTTGCCTTGGCCTTGAACACTAGGAAGTGGACCTGGGCCATGTAGGGGTGGGTGGGGAAGTGGGCCTTCCCTGCTCCCGAGATTCTAATTCTGTCCAACCTGCTGGTGCCCACTGGGTGCCAGGCTCCGTGCTGGGTACCGGGATGCCATAGGCGTCCAGCCCTGCCCTCAAGGGGCTCACACACACACGGGGAAGTGCACACCAGGATCAGGATAATAATGCATCCTCTACAATTTGCAAAGCTCCGTCCACTCCCGCTTTATATGATTCCCCCATAGTCCTATGAGAATGCTATTTTGCAAAGAAGCATATTAGCTAAAAATAAGGACTCGGGAATCCTCTAGACCTGGATCAGATTTTGACTCTGCCATTTATTTTCTGTGTGGCTTTGGATGAGCCACTTCACCTTTCTGAGCCTCAGACTCCTCATCTGTAACATGGGGCTCATAATGTTACCCAGCTCACAGGTGAGGGTTCTGTGAGGCGACATGTGTAAATCACACAGCTCTGTGCCTGGCACCTGAAAACGGTCCCCAAACTCAAGGCATTCCTGTGACCAATAATACGTTCCCCCTCAGCAGAACCTCCCTGGAGAGTGGGGTGCAAGGACCCCCGCAGTTCTCAGCCCTGTGTGCGGCGAGGTGCTGGAGCCTGACAGAGCTGGGCTCAAGTCCTGCCTTGGTTACTCATTGACTATGTGACTCGGGGTTGCTGTCTCATCTGTAAAATGGGAATAATAACTTTGTCATTAGGTTGCTATAATAATGGTTATTATTTGCCCCAACAAGGGGTGAGCCAAGACAAACCTGGTGTATTTGTGTGTCTAGAGCGGGGGACACAGGTGAGTCTTGGGGTCCACCTAGAGCTGTCCTAGTAAAGAGTTCAGTGAAAGGCCCGATTAAGGGGGGGTGGTTGGGGCTTCTGGGTCCAGGAGTCTGACGCCTCCTCCAGAGAGGCCTGAGAGGGGCCTTCACGCCACAGCCTTTGCCACCAATGGTTTGTACCTGTCCTTGTCCACAAGATGTCACCCAAGCAACAGCAAAGCAGGGGCTTCGCAACTGGCCTGTCCAGACGTCAACTCAGGACACAGCAAGGTCCAACCACAGCCCTCTCTCACCACCCCCGGAACCTCTGGGCTGCCCCTGGGGAAGAACCCATGCTGCCCTGGGTTCAAATCCCAGGATTTCCTACTGAACATGGTACTGTTGCCCCCAGAGGACACCAGTTTGTAGACCCCACCTAAAGTAATAAATAAATAGGGATAATAATTAATCCGACTCCTTCACAGAGTAGGATTAACCCCTGCCTGCGGAACAAAGAGGACGGGGAGGCAGTGCAAACAGATAACCACACGCGGCCTGATTCAGGGCTGCTGCCGCCGGGCTCCGCAGGGCACCTGGGATCCTCCATCCCCGCCCTGTGCTTCATAAGGAATGGGGAGCAGACACCTGACAGGCGACAGTGTGGCACATCCTCGGTCCCCACCTGGCGCCGGGATCTGGACTGCTAAGAGGGGTAGGAAGGGCATGACCCCAGCCCCGGCTCCCCGGGGGCAGCCTGCGGCCCCGAGCGCAACACGGGACGCAGGAGGAGCCGTCGAGGCCCCGCCAAGTGTCCTTCAGTCGCCAGACCTGCGGGCCGGCTGGAGCTGGACAACCCGGGCATCCTGGGCGGCCAGCCTGACCCCCCCAAGCTCCCCGCCGCCAGGGACTTTGCGCCGCTGTGCCCGCACTTCGCTGGGTGCGGCGCTCCTTATCCAGCTCGGGTCTGGGGAGGGACCACCTCGGTGACCCGGCCTCTCCCACCGGGGATGCGTGGTCCCAGCAGGGCGGCGGCCCGCGGGAGGGGGCCCGGGCTGGACACACGCGCCAGTGGCGGGGAGGGGCTGCCGCGATCCTGCACCCACCTCCAGCTCCCCGGTGGAGATGGAGGGTTTGGGGCGCAGTGTCTTCTTCCCCGAGGACATGAAGAGCTCCCGGCCCCGGACCACATGAAGGTGGGGGAGGGAGAGCCCCTGTCCCGGCAGGGGCCGAATTGGGGAGGAAAAGAGAGTGGAATCCCGGATCCAAGGGCTACTGTCTGGCTTCTCACCCACCCCCGTCTGCAGACATTTGGGGACACCTGCCATTTGGGGTTGGACGTCCCCAAAGAGAGCACAGGCTCCAGAGAGAGCACTACGTGGTAGAGAAGTGTAGCGGGGATGAGCCTCCTTGGAGAGAACGGGGAGGATGGCGGCGTCTGGGGAGTCTTCCTCCCCAGGGAGCCATTGGAGGCTGGAGGGGAAGGTGGTTAGGGAGAGTGTTGAAAGCAGAGGAGTCAGCAAAGGCAGAGGCTCAGAGGCAGGCGTCGACCGGAAAAAAAAAAAAAAAGCACAACGTGAGAGTTGTGAGTTAAGTTTTATTGGGGGCAAAATGAGGACCATAGCCCGGGAGACAGCATTTCAGATAGCTTTGAGAAACTGCTCCAAAGATGTAGGGGGGAAGGTCAGTATATATGTGATTTTGGTGAAGGGGGAGTGCATGCAATCAAGCACATATTTTTTTGCAGAAGGTTTCCGCTAGTCTCATGAAGGTTACTACTAGTCACGAGGAGCAGACGTCACCAGGAAGGATTTTAGTGCTTTTCTAGATACGAGGAGATACAAGAATTGGGCTCATAAAATCATCTCCTGAAAATATCTAACTATCTGAAGACCTGTTCTGCCAGTTTTTTCCCAGAGCACAGAGTGACTCACTCCTGACCTCCACCCTGAACTCCTTTCAGGGGGTGTTGAAGGTCAGTCAGCAGCTGCAGCGGCTCATAATTTGATCCTTGTAGAGGTAGACGGCAAGTGCCAATTTGTAGGTGATGCAGGCAAAGCATGATTTACTTTGGGGTAAAGATGAGAGGTTTGAGGGCTAAGAGCGGAGCCGGAGGGGAAGAAGGGACAGAGGCATAAGGATGAAAATCCAGACTGGAAACAAAATAGGAAGGAAAAGCTTTTGGGCAGAAGAGGAATCTGATCAGACTTGACTAACTCCAGGAGAAAGGGGTAAGGGGTGGGGGAAGGGAGGCATGGAAACCAGTCAGGGGGTCATTGTGATAATGGAGGTGAGAAAAAGCTGTGGTAGTGAGCACGTTGGACATGCTTCCTCAGTGGACTCTCCAGGGGGGGTGTGAGCGATCCAGGGATTGGGGGCAGTGAGGAACCGGAGAAGTGGGATGGGGTAGGGCACTTAAGGATTGAAATATCCAAATCCAGAAGGGTACTGACAACTAAAAAGTCACTCGCCATCTGGTTCTATAAGGATTAGGTCACTAGCCACTGCAGTCGCTGACCTTCAGCACAGCCCTGAAAGGATTTCAGGGTGGAGATCAGGAATGAGGCACTCTGTGCTCTGGGAAAACTGGCAGAACAGGCCTTCAGGTAGTTTCAGGAGAAAAGTTTATGAACCCAATTTCTTGCATCTTCTCATACCTAGAAAAGCACTAAAATCATTGATGGAGACATTCGCTTCTCCTGACTAACAGCAACCTTCTACCGAGATGTGTGCTTGATTGCACGTACCCCTTCCACCAAAATCATATATATACTGACCTTGCCCTTACTCTTCAGAGCAGTTCCTCAGAGCTATTTGAGAGCTGTCTCCTTAGTAAGTCCCCAAACAAAACTGGACTCACAGCTCTCATGCTGTGTTTTTTTCAGTCAACAGTATAAAGGGAAGTTTCAGAAACTGTGTCACTGTTTTTATTATTCATGATCACAGCAGCATAGACGTAAGCGCACAAGGGAACCTTTTAGTTAAAAACAGGTGGAGTGGTTTCTGTGCTCACAGGTGGTTCGTGTGTTCCTGGGATATCTTGAGGCAGAGCCGGTGCTGCTCCTCTGCTCTGCTGGCTGATGTCGGAGAGGAGTGCCACTCCAGGGTTACCCGGCCCGTGTCTTGTCACCCGTAATACATCAGTCCTGATTCAAGTTCATTAAACCAGATTAGAAAGAAGCTTGGTGCCTAAATTTGTGTTCACTGGCTGGAGTCTCAAGTCCCTCCCTGAGTCAGCTCACTGGGCAGCCTCTTCCATCAGGGCTTCCAAACACCCATGGTCCTTCTGGCAACTTCTGCAGTGTCACTGAAGTTTACTACGTCCCTCAGTTAAATGCTAGCATGGGAGAAATATTTCAAAACCATATATATATGTGTGTGTGTATATATATACACACACATACGTATACACGTGTGTGTATATATACACACACGTATACACGTACATATATGCATATACATATTCATACATCCATATGTATAGGTACATATATACGTATATATTCACCAAGACTGGATGTCTAGGATCACATGGGTGAGGTAATAAAGCCCAACTCAGAAAAAGCCCTTCAAAGAGGTTTTCATTTGCCTTAGACCTGGTTAGTGGCAGATCTAAGATTAGAACCGTCTTCAGGCCCCTGGACCTGGTGTTACAACCACACACCACTTGAAACCTGTGGCTTTCCAATAAGTGGTAAGAGTGATCCAGAAAGGGAAAACACTTCTTTAGTCTCATTGGTGTGGCCCAGCTTTGCTGTGGAGGAGGTGTTTCTGGGCATCACCGTGACACTGTGCTAGTAGGATGATGGCCTTAGCACCTCCCCTTCCTATCGCCTGGTATTTTCTTATGCACGCACCTCCTTCCAGTTTTCCTCCCCACCGGGCTGGCTCACTCCCAGCTTGCTACCCCTAAGCTGCAGCAGACTCAGCCTCAACTGTCACCATCACAGCCACAACAAGGAAAACAGGGATTGTTACTGATCAAAAAGTGAGCAGGCAAGAGGGAGGAGTTGGAACCCACATAGCGACTGAGGGGACCAGAAATAGGAGGGGAAGCTCGCTGCTTACAGGTTCTCTCACTTTCAGCAGGGGGCAGGCCAGGCTGCCCTTCGGGGGCAAAATTCCACTTGGAGGCCAGAGGCTGCTGGAACCAATGCTGTTATTTTACATGGGACACCACTTATGAATGGAAACTAAACACAACAGAAATGAAACAGCCATGTTAAAAGCTAAAACAATGAGGAAGATTAGACAAATAAGTTTTCATACAGAAATTTGAACACCAGGATTATCAGATGTTTAGTAGTTTGAGGTTTGGGAAAGAAACAGTTTTTACATAACCAGACAGATTATCAATACAGATAATATTTAGATTTAAGCAAATTAAAAAAAAAACTGTCATTACAGGATATGGACTGGACGCCAGGTCCTTTATCCTTTAAAAGGGACTTCCTCCCTCAGACCTCTTGGGGACGTGGAGCTAACTAAGCCTTTAGGAATTGAACACCTTTTTCACAGATCACAAATTTTAGTGAGCATCAGAGTCAGAAGGGGAGTTTGCTAGGCATGCAGATTTTTTTCCCAGGCTTTTCTCCCAAAATTGATTCAATGGGCCTGGGGTGGGATAATGAGTTGGCCGTTTATCATCCCCAGGTGGACGGTGCAGGTGGTCCACTGGTCCATACTTTGTGAAATGCTGACTCATGGTGCTCCTTAAACTTCCGTGAGAATAAGTCACCTGGAGTACTTGTTGAAAGATTCCTGTCCCATCCCCTATGGATTCTGATTTACCAACAAGAGTACCAGGTGATTCTCAACAGTGAAGTCTGGAAAACAATGGTTTCTAGAACTCCCTAGGGCACTTAATAATGGACCTGTTTTGGGTGCCACCCCCAAAGGTTATAATTCATTTGGTCAGAGTGAGTCAGATCAGATAGATCCCTTGGACTGAACTCACCAGGAATTATTGATATGAAACATGAGCAGTTATGTATATTAACCAACAGCCTCGGTAACAAAAGTTTTGTCAAAACTACAAACTAGGAGGGCTAAGGAGAGCTGAAGTGAAATGTTCTATTTTAAAAAATCACACTGGATACTCTTTTTTTCACAGGAGCATAAAATTTAATGTTTTTGGCCAGCAATA